>NW_027666025.1:0-31313 GCF_963924005.1 Protomyctophum bolini | reverse complement strand
GCTTTCATCCCAACACAGTTTATAGGGCCATACGGTACATAGTTTTCAAGTTACAGACTAAGCTAAGCAAAATGAATCTTTTTTTTTTACTGTGAAAACGGCACTTTGGGACTGTGAAAGTGACATTTTGGCCCTGTTGTCCCAAACTGCCCCAGCACTTCCCACATTGCTCAAAGTGGCTAGCTTTCATCCCAACACAGTTTATAGGGCCATACGGTACATAGTTTTCAAGTTACAGACTAAGCTAGCAAAAGTGAACCAGGCCTTTTTACTGTGAAAATGGCACTTTGGGACTGTGAAAGTGACATTTTGGCCCTGTTGTCCCAAACTGCCCCAGCACTATCCCACATTGCTCAAAGTGGCTAGCTTTCATCCCAACACAGTTTATAGGGCCATACGGTACATAGTTTTCAAGTTACAGACTAAGCTAAGCAAAAGTGAACCAGTCTTTTTTACTGTGAAAACGGCACTTTGGGACTGTGAAAGTGACATTTTGGCCCTGTTGTCCCAAACTGCCCCAGCACTTCCCACATTGCTCAAAGTGGCTAGCTTTCATCCCAACACAGTTTATAGGGCCATACGGTACATAGTTTTCAAGTTACAGACTAAGCTAAGCAAAATGAATCTTTTTTTTACTGTGAAAACGGCACTTTGGGACTGTGAAAGTGACATTTTGGCCCTGTTGTCCCAAACTGCCCCAGCACTTCCCACATTGCTCAAAGTGGCTAGCTTTCATCCCAACACAGTTTATAGGGCCATACGGTACATAGTTTCAAGTTACAGACTAAGCTAAGCAAAAGTGAACCAGGCCTTTTTACTGTGAAAATGGCACTTTGGGACTGTGAAAGTGACATTTTGGCCCTGTTGTCCCAAACTGCCCCAGCACTTCCCACATTGCTCAAAGTGGCTAGCTTTCATCCCAACACAGTTTATAGGGCCATACGGTACATAGTTTTCAAGTTACAGACTAAGCTAAGCAAAATGAATCTTTTTTTTTTTACTGTGAAAACGGCACTTTGGGACTGTGAAGTGACATTTTGGCCCTGTTGTCCCAAACTGCCCCAGCACTTCCCACATTGCTCAAAGTGGCTAGCTTTCATCCCAACACAGTTTATAGGGCCATACGGTACATAGTTTTCAAGTTACAGACTAAGCTAAGCAAAAGTGAACCAGGCCTTTTTACTGTGAAAATGGCACTTTGGGACTGTGAAAGTGACATTTTGGCCCTGTTGTCCCAAACTGCCCCAGCACTTCCCACATTGCTCAAAGTGGCTAGCTTTCATCCCAACACAGTTTATAGGGCCATACGGTACATAGTTTTCAAGTTACAGACTAAGCTAAGCAAAAGTGAACCAGGCCTTTTACTGTGAAAATGGCACTTTGGGACTGTGAAAGTGACATTTTGGCCCTGTTGTCCCAAACTGCCCCAGCACTTCCCACATTGCTCAAAGTGGCTAGCTTTCATCCCAACACAGTTTATAGGGCCATACGGTACATAGTTTTCAAGTTACAGACTAAGCTAAGCAAAAGTGAACCAGGCCTTTTTACTGTGAAAATGGCACTTTGGGACTGTGAAAGTGACATTTTGGCCCTGTTGTCCCAAACTGCCCCAGCACTTCCCACATTGCTCAAAGTGGCTAGCTTTCATCCCAACACAGTTTATAGGGCCATACGGTACATAGTTTTCAAGTTACAGACTAAGCTAAGCAAAATGAATCAGGCCTTTTTACTGTGAAAACGGCACTTTGGGACTGTGAAAGTGACATTTTGGCCCTGTTGTCCCAAACTGCCCCAGCACTTCCACATTGCTCAAAGTGGCTAGCTTTCATCCCAACACAGTTTATAGGGCCATACGGTACATAGTTTTCAAGTTACAGACTAAGCTAAGCAAAAGTGAACCAGGCCTTTTTACTGTGAAAATGGCACTTTGGGACTGTGAAAGTGACATTTTGGCCCTGTTGTCCCAAACTGCCCCAGCACTTCCCACATTGCTCAAAGTGGCTAGCTTTCATCCCAACACAGTTTATAGGGCCATACGGTACATAGTTTTCAAGTTACAGACTAAGCTAAGCAAAAGTGAACCAGGCCTTTTTACTGTGAAAATGGCACTTTGGGACTGTGAAAGTGACATTTTGGCCCTGTTGTCCCAAACTGCCCCAGCACTTCCCACATTGCTCAAAGTGGCTAGCTTTCATCCCAACACAGTTTATAGGGCCATACGGTACATAGTTTTCAAGTTACAGACTAAGCTAAGCAAAAGTGAACCATGCCTTTTTACTGTGAAAATGGCACTTTGGGACTGTGAAAGTGACATTTTGGCCCTGTTGTCCCAAACTGCCCCAGCACTTCCCACATTGCTCAAAGTGGCTAGCTTTCATCCCAACACAGTTTATAGGGCCATACGGTACATAGTTTTCAAGTTACAGACTAAGCTAAGCAAAAGTGAACCAGGCCTTTTTACTGTGAAAATGGCACTTTGGGACTGTGAAAGTGACATTTTGGCCCTGTTGTCCCAAACTGCCCCAGCACTTCCCACATTGCTCAAAGTGGCTAGCTTTCATCCCAACACAGTTTATAGGGCCATACGGTACATAGTTTTCAAGTTACAGACTAAGCTAAGCAAAAGTGAACCAGGCCTTTTTACTGTGAAAATGGCACTTTGGGACTGTGAAAGTGACATTTTGGCCCTGTTGTCCCAAACTGCCCCAGCACTTCCCACATTGCTCAAAGTGGCTAGCTTTCATCCCAACACAGTTTATAGGGCCATACGGTACATAGTTTTCAAGTTACAGACTAAGCTAAGCAAAAGTGAACCAGGCCTTTTTACTGTGAAAATGGCACTTTGGGACTGTGAAAGTGACATTTTGGCCCTGTTGTCCCAAACTGCCCCAGCACTTCCCACATTGCTCAAAGTGGCTAGCTTCATCCCAACACAGTTTATAGGGCCATACGGTACATAGTTTTCAAGTTACAGACTAAGCTAAGCAAAAGTGAACCAGTCTTTTTTACTGTGAAAATGGCACTTTGGGACTGTGAAAGTGACATTTTGGCCCTGTTGTCCCAAACTGCCCCAGCACTTCCCACATTGCTCAAAGTGGCTAGCTTTCATCCCAACACAGTTTATAGGGCCATACGGTACATAGTTTTCAAGTTACAGACTAAGCTAAGCAAAAGTGAACCAGGCCTTTTTACTGTGAAAATGGCACTTTGGGACTGTGAAAGTGACATTTTGGCCCTGTTGTCCCAAACTGCCCCAGCACTTCCCACATTGCTCAAAGTGGCTAGCTTTCATCCCAACACAGTTTATAGGGCCATACGGTACATAGTTTTCAAGTTACAGACTAAGCTAAGCAAAAGTGAACCAGGCCTTTTTACTGTGAAAATGGCACTTTGGGACTGTGAAAGTGACATTTTGGCCCTGTTGTCCCAAACTGCCCCAGCACTTCCCACATTGCTCAAAGTGGCTAGCTTTCATCCCAACACAGTTTATAGGGCCATACGGTACATAGTTTTCAAGTTACAGACTAAGCTAAGCAAAAGTGAACCAGGCCTTTTTACTGTGAAAATGGCACTTTGGGACTGTGAAAGTGACATTTTGGCCCTGTTGTCCCAAACTGCCCAGCACTTCCCACATTGCTCAAAGTGGCTAGCTTTCATCCCAACACAGTTTATAGGGCCATACGGTACATAGTTTTCAAGTTACAGACTAAGCTAAGCAAAAGTGAACCAGGCCTTTTTACTGTGAAAATGGCACTTTGGGACTGTGAAAGTGACATTTTGGCCCTGTTGTCCCAAACTGCCCCAGCACTTCCCACATTGCTCAAAGTGGCTAGCTTTCATCCCAACACAGTTTATAGGGCCATACGGTACATAGTTTTCAAGTTACAGACTAAGCTAAGCAAAAGTGAACCTGTCTTTTTTTACTGTGAAAATGGCACTTTGGGACTGTGAAAGTGACATTTTGGCCCTGTTGTCCCAAACTGCCCCAGCACTTCCCACATTGCTCAAAGTGGCTAGCTTTCATCCCAACACAGTTTATAGGGCCATACGGTACATAGTTTTCAAGTTACAGACTAAGCTAAGCAAAAGTAATCTGTTTTTTTTACTGTGAAAATGGCACTTTGGGACTGTGAAAGTGACATTTTGGCCCTGTTGTCCCAAACTGCCCCAGCACTTCCCACATTGCTCAAAGTGGCTAGCTTTCATCCCAACACAGTTTATAGGGCCATACGGTACATAGTTTTCAAGTTACAGACTAAGCTAAGCAAAAGTGAACCAGGCCTTTTTACTGTGAAAATGGCACTTTGGGACTGTGAAAGTGACATTTTGGCCCTGTTGTCCCAAACTGCCCCAGCACTTCCCACATTGCTCAAAGTGGCTAGCTTTCATCCCAACACAGTTTATAGGGCCATACGGTACATAGTTTTCAAGTTACAGACTAAGCTAAGCAAAAGTGAACCAGGCCTTTTTACTGTGAAAATGGCACTTTGGGACTGTGAAAGTGACATTTTGGCCCTGTTGTCCCAAACTGCCCCAGCACTTCCCACATTGCTCAAAGTGGCTAGCTTTCATCCCAACACAGTTTATAGGGCCATACGGTACATAGTTTTCAAGTTACAGACTAAGCTAAGCAAAAGTGAACCAGGCTTTTTTACTGTGAAAATGGCACTTTGGGACTGTGAAAGTGACATTTTGGCCCTGTTGTCCCAAACTGCCCCAGCACTTCCCACATTGCTCAAAGTGGCTAGCTTTCATCCCAACACAGTTTATAGGGCCATACGGTACATAGTTTTCAAGTTACAGACTAAGCTAAGCAAAATGAATCTGTTTTTTTTACTGTGAAAATGGCACTTTGGGACTGTGAAAGTGACATTTTGGCCCTGTTGTCCCAAACTGCCCCAGCACTTCCCACATTGCTCAAAGTGGCTAGCTTTCATCCCAACACAGTTTATAGGGCCATACGGTACATAGTTTTCAAGTTACAGACTAAGCTAAGCAAAAGTGAACCAGGCCTTTTTACTGTGAAAATGGCACTTTGGGACTGTGAAAGTGACATTTTGGCCCTGTTGTCCCAAACTGCCCCAGCACTTCCCACATTGCTCAAAGTGGCTAGCTTTCATCCCAACACAGTTTATAGGGCCATACGGTACATAGTTTTCAAGTTACAGACTAAGCTAAGCAAAAGTGAACCAGGCCTTTTTACTGTGAAAATGGCACTTTGGGACTGTGAAAGTGACATTTTGGCCCTGTTGTCCCAAACTGCCCCAGCACTTCCCACATTGCTCAAAGTGGCTAGCTTTCATCCCAACACAGTTTATAGGGCCATACGGTACATAGTTTTCAAGTTACAGACTAAGCTAAGCAAAAGTGAACCAGGCCTTTTTACTGTGAAAATGGCACTTTGGGACTGTGAAAGTGACATTTTGGCCCTGTCCTGTTGTCCCAAACTGCCCCAGCACTTCCCACATTGCTCAAAGTGGCTAGCTTTCATCCCAACACAGTTTATAGGGCCATACGGTACATAGTTTTCAAGTTACAGACTAAGCTAAGCAAAAGTGAACCAGGCCTTTTTACTGTGAAAATGGCACTTTGGGACTGTGAAAGTGACATTTTGGCCCTGTTGTCCCAAACTGCCCCAGCACTTCCCACACTGCTCAAAGTGGCTAGCTTTCATCCCAACACAGTTTATAGGGCCATACGGTACATAGTTTTCAAGTTACAGACTAAGCTAAGCAAAAGTGAACCAGGCCTTTTTACTGTGAAAATGGCACTTTGGGACTGTGAAAGTGACATTTTGGCCCTGTTGTCCCAAACTGCCCCAGCACTTCCCACATTGCTCAAAGTGGCTAGCTTTCATCCCAACACAGTTTATAGGGCCATACGGTACATAGTTTTCAAGTTACAGACTAAGCTAAGCAAAAGTGAACCAGGCCTTTTTACTGTGAAAATGGCACTTTGGGACTGTGAAAGTGACATTTTGGCCCTGTTGTCCCAAACTGCCCCAGCACTTCCCACATTGCTCAAAGTGGCTAGCTTTCATCCCAACACAGTTTATAGGGCCATACGGTACATAGTTTTCAAGTTACAGACTAAGCTAAGCAAAAGTGAACCAGGCCTTTTTACTGTGAAAATGGCACTTTGGGACTGTGAAAGTGACATTTTGGCCCTGTTGTCCCAAACTGCCCCAGCACTTCCCACATTGCTCAAAGTGGCTAGCTTTCATCCCAACACAGTTTATAGGGCCATACGGTACATAGTTTTCAAGTTACAGACTAAGCTAAGCAAAAGTGAACCAGGCCTTTTTACTGTGAAAATGGCACTTTGGGACTGTGAAAGTGACATTTTGGCCCTGTTGTCCCAAACTGCCCCAGCACTTCCCACATTGCTCAAAGTGGCTAGCTTTCATCCCAACACAGTTTATAGGGCCATACGGTACATAGTTTTCAAGTTACAGACTAAGCTAAGCAAAAGTGAACCAGGCCTTTTTACTGTGAAAATGGCACTTTGGGACTGTGAAAGTGACATTTTGGCCCTGTTGTCCCAAACTGCCCCAGCACTTCCCACATTGCTCAAAGTGGCTAGCTTTCATCCCAACACAGTTTATAGGGCCATACGGTACATAGTTTTCAAGTTACAGACTAAGCTAAGCAAAAGTGAACCAGGCCTTTTTACTGTGAAAATGGCACTTTGGGACTGTGAAAGTGACATTTTGGCCCTGTTCGTTCCCTGTTGTCCCAAACTGCCCCAGCTCTTGCCACAATGCTCAAAGTGGCTAGCTTTCATCCCAACACAGTTTATAGGGCCATACGGTACATAGTTTTCAAGTTACAGACTAAGCTAAGCAAAATGAATCTTTTTTTTTTACTGTGAAAACGGCACTTTGGGACTGTGAAAGTGACATTTTGGCCCTGTTGTCCCAAACTGCCCCAGCACTTCCCACATTGCTCAAAGTGGCTAGCTTTCATCCCAACACAGTTTATAGGGCCATACGGTACATAGTTTTCAAGTTACAGACTAAGCTAAGCAAAAGTGAACCAGGCCTTTTTACTGTGAAAATGGCACTTTGGGACTGTGAAAGTGACATTTTGGCCCTGTTGTCCCAAACTGCCCCAGCACTTCCCACATTGCTCAAAGTGGCTAGCTTTCATCCCAACACAGTTTATAGGGCCATACGGTACATAGTTTTCAAGTTACAGACTAAGCTAAGCAAAAGTGAACCAGGCCTTTTTACTGTGAAAATGGCACTTTGGGACTGTGAAAGTGACATTTTGGCCCTGTTGTCCCAAACTGCCCCAGCACTTCCCACATTGCTCAAAGTGGCTAGCTTTCATCCCAACACAGTTTATAGGGCCATACGGTACATAGTTTTCAAGTTACAGACTAAGCTAAGCAAAAGTGAACCAGGCCTTTTTACTGTGAAAATGGCACTTTGGGACTGTGAAAGTGACATTTTGGCCCTGTTCGTTCCCTGTTGTCCCAAACTGCCCCAGCTCTTGCCACAATGCTCAAAGTGGCTAGCTTTCATCCCAACACAGTTTATAGGGCCATACGGTACATAGTTTTCAAGTTACAGACTAAGCTAAGCAAAAGTGAACCAGGCCTTTTTACTGTGAAAATGGCACTTTGGGACTGTGAAAGTGACATTTTGGCCCTGTTGTCCCAAACTGCCCCAGCACTTCCCACACTGCTCAAAGTGGCTAGCTTTCATCCCAACACAGTTTATAGGGCCATACGGTACATAGTTTTCAAGTTACAGACTAAGCTAAGCAAAAGTGAACCAGGCCTTTTTACTGTGAAAATGGCACTTTGGGACTGTGAAAGTGACATTTTGGCCCTGTTGTCCCAAACTGCCCCAGCACTTCCCACATTGCTCAAAGTGGCTAGCTTTCATCCCAACACAGTTTATAGGGCCATACGGTACATAGTTTTCAAGTTACAGACTAAGCTAAGCAAAAGTGAACCAGGCCTTTTTACTGTGAAAATGGCACTTTGGGACTGTGAAAGTGACATTTTGGCCCTGTTGTCCCAAACTGCCCCAGCACTTCCCACATTGCTCAAAGTGGCTAGCTTTCATCCCAACACAGTTTATAGGGCCATACGGTACATAGTTTTCAAGTTACAGACTAAGCTAAGCAAAAGTGAACCAGGCCTTTTTACTGTGAAAATGGCACTTTGGGACTGTGAAAGTGACATTTTGGCCCTGTTGTCCCAAACTGCCCCAGCACTTCCCACACTGCTCAAAGTGGCTAGCTTTCATCCCAACACAGTTTATAGGGCCATACGGTACATAGTTTTCAAGTTACAGACTAAGCTAAGCAAAAGTGAACCAGGCCTTTTTACTGTGAAAATGGCACTTTGGGACTGTGAAAGTGACATTTTGGCCCTGTTGTCCCAAACTGCCCCAGCACTTCCCACATTGCTCAAAGTGGCTAGCTTTCATCCCAACACAGTTTATAGGGCCATACGGTACATAGTTTTCAAGTTACAGACTAAGCTAAGCAAAAGTGAACCAGGCCTTTTTACTGTGAAAATGGCACTTTGGGACTGTGAAAGTGACATTTTGGCCCTGTTGTCCCAAACTGCCCCAGCACTTCCCACATTGCTCAAAGTGGCTAGCTTTCATCCCAACACAGTTTATAGGGCCATACGGTACATAGTTTTCAAGTTACAGACTAAGCTAAGCAAAAGTGAACCAGGCCTTTTTACTGTGAAAATGGCACTTTGGGACTGTGAAAGTGACATTTTGGCCCTGTTGTCCCAAACTGCCCCAGCACTTCCCACATTGCTCAAAGTGGCTAGCTTTCATCCCAACACAGTTTATAGGGCCATACGGTACATAGTTTTCAAGTTACAGACTAAGCTAAGCAAAAGTGAACCAGGCCTTTTTACTGTGAAAATGGCACTTTGGGACTGTGAAAGTGACATTTTGGCCCTGTTGTCCCAAACTGCCCCAGCACTTCCCACATTGCTCAAAGTGGCTAGCTTTCATCCCAACACAGTTTATAGGGCCATACGGTACATAGTTTTCAAGTTACAGACTAAGCTAAGCAAAAGTGAACCAGGCCTTTTTACTGTGAAAATGGCACTTTGGGACTGTGAAAGTGACATTTTGGCCCTGTTCGTTCCCTGTTGTCCCAAACTGCCCCAGCTCTTGCCACAATGCTCAAAGTGGCTAGCTTTCATCCCAACACAGTTTATAGGGCCATACGGTACATAGTTTTCAAGTTACAGACTAAGCTAAGCAAAATGAATCTTTTTTTTTTTACTGTGAAAACGGCACTTTGGGACTGTGAAAGTGACATTTTGGCCCTGTTGTCCCAAACTGCCCCAGCACTTCCCACATTGCTCAAAGTGGCTAGCTTTCATCCCAACACAGTTTATAGGGCCATACGGTACATAGTTTTCAAGTTACAGACTAAGCTAAGCAAAAGTGAACCAGGCCTTTTTACTGTGAAAATGGCACTTTGGGACTGTGAAAGTGACATTTTGGCCCTGTTGTCCAAAACTGCCCCAGCACTTCCCACATTGCTCAAAGTGGCTAGCTTTCATCCCAACACAGTTTATAGGGCCATACGGTACATAGTTTTCAAGTTACAGACTAAGCTAAGCAAAAGTGAACCAGGCCTTTTTACTGTGAAAATGGCACTTTGGGACTGTGAAAGTGACATTTTGGCCCTGTTGTCCCAAACTGCCCCAGCACTTCCCACATTGCTCAAAGTGGCTAGCTTTCATCCCAACACAGTTTATAGGGCCATACGGTACATAGTTTTCAAGTTACAGACTAAGCTAAGCAAAAGTGAACCAGGCCTTTTTACTGTGAAAATGGCACTTTGGGACTGTGAAAGTGACATTTTGGCCCTGTTCGTTCCCTGTTGTCCCAAACTGCCCCAGCTCTTGCCACAATGCTCAAAGTGGCTAGCTTTCATCCCAACACAGTTTATAGGGCCATACGGTACATAGTTTTCAAGTTACAGACTAAGCTAAGCAAAAGTGAACCAGGCCTTTTTACTGTGAAAATGGCACTTTGGGACTGTGAAAGTGACATTTTGGCCCTGTTGTCCCAAACTGCCCCAGCACTTCCCACACTGCTCAAAGTGGCTAGCTTTCATCCCAACACAGTTTATAGGGCCATACGGTACATAGTTTTCAAGTTACAGACTAAGCTAAGCAAAAGTGAACCAGGCCTTTTTACTGTGAAAATGGCACTTTGGGACTGTGAAAGTGACATTTTGGCCCTGTTGTCCCAAACTGCCCCAGCACTTCCCACATTGCTCAAAGTGGCTAGCTTTCATCCCAACACAGTTTATAGGGCCATACGGTACATAGTTTTCAAGTTACAGACTAAGCTAAGCAAAAGTGAACCAGGCCTTTTTACTGTGAAAATGGCACTTTGGGACTGTGAAAGTGACATTTTGGCCCTGTTGTCCCAAACTGCCCCAGCACTTCCCACATTGCTCAAAGTGGCTAGCTTTCATCCCAACACAGTTTATAGGGCCATACGGTACATCGTTTTCAAGTTACAGACTAAGCTAAGCAAAAGTGAACCAGGCCTTTTTACTGTGAAAATGGCACTTTGGGACTGTGAAAGTGACATTTTGGCCCTGTTGTCCCAAACTGCCCCAGCACTTCCCACACTGCTCAAAGTGGCTAGCTTTCATCCCAACACAGTTTATAGGGCCATACGGTACATAGTTTTCAAGTTACAGACTAAGCTAAGCAAAAGTGAACCAGGCCTTTTTACTGTGAAAATGGCACTTTGGGACTGTGAAAGTGACATTTTGGCCCTGTTGTCCCAAACTGCCCCAGCACTTCCCACATTGCTCAAAGTGGCTAGCTTTCATCCCAACACAGTTTATAGGGCCATACGGTACATAGTTTTCAAGTTACAGACTAAGCTAAGCAAAAGTGAACCAGGCCTTTTTACTGTGAAAATGGCACTTTGGGACTGTGAAAGTGACATTTTGGCCCTGTTGTCCCAAACTGCCCCAGCACTTCCCACATTGCTCAAAGTGGCTAGCTTTCATCCCAACACAGTTTATAGGGCCATACGGTACATAGTTTTCAAGTTACAGACTAAGCTAAGCAAAAGTGAACCAGGCCTTTTTACTGTGAAAATGGCACTTTGGGACTGTGAAAGTGACATTTTGGCCCTGTTGTCCCAAACTGCCCCAGCACTTCCCACATTGCTCAAAGTGGCTAGCTTTCATCCCAACACAGTTTATAGGGCCATACGGTACATAGTTTTCAAGTTACAGACCGTCACCTTATTAAACTAATTGCCTAAGTCATTTTTTGCCAATTTTTTTTTTTTGCCTAAATCACAACCTGGTGATGCTGGCCACCTCTGGTAAACTCGCCCAAGCCCTAATGTAAAAGGCCTTCCTGTTACACCCTTTTAAAACAATGGCCTATGTCAAGAGGGAGACTTAGGCCATATTATTTTGCCTAAGTCATAATAAAATCTGACTTAGGCCATTTTAACACACCTTTCAAAATGGGACTGAATGGGAGGTACTGTTACTATGGGACTGATAGAATGGGAGTGAATGGGAGTGAAAGGGAGGTACTGTTACTATGGGACTGATACTATGGGAGTGCATGGGACTGAATGGGAGTGAAAGGGAGGTACTGTTACTATGGGACTGATAATATGGGAGTGCATGGGACTAAATGGGAGTGAAAGGGAGGTACTGTTACTATGGGACATTGGGACTGATACTATGGGAGTGCATGGGAGTGAATGGGAGGTACTGTTACTATGGGACTGATACTATGGGAGTGAATGGGACTGAATGGGAGTGAAAGGGAGGTACTGTTACTATGGGACTGATACTATGGGAGTGCATTGGAGTGAATGGGAGGTACTGTTACTATGGGACTGATACTATGGGTGTGATGGGACTGAATGGGAGTGAAAGGGAGGTACTGTTACTATGGGTAACAGTACCCGGCCAGGAGACAACCCACAGATCCTAGTACCTCCGTGTGCCAGAAGTGTACCTCCCAGCCTTGGCAGAGTAGTTCTGGAGTAGTTCCAACAGATTGTGTGCCCCTGGTTTTTCCCTAGTGGGACTGATTGAGGGTAGCTACTGGGACGTAAGTCTGGACTTTATCACTCCCGGCTGGGTCGCCTAAGTGAGGGGTATGATGTTGAGAGACCCGAAACCCTGTTGACCTCAGGATACATCACTGAGGATACATCCCAGGTGCATCCATGCGATGTTTTTTAGTTATAGTTCTTCTATTTATAGTGACTCATACCAATAGACTATGTGACAACCAGGTATAGTCTGGTGACCACCGGAGAGACGGGTGACAGCCGGAATGTAGACGGCACCCGGGTGAGCAGTGTGGGTTAGCGCCCCAGCCTGTGTCCTCCGTGAGGATGAAGCCCAACAACCCTCGGTGAGGCCTTTGGGAGGGCCATGCAAGCAGCAAGCGGAACCGCAGCACCATGACCCTGCAGAACCATTGCCCACCACTCCTGAATGAACTGTCTGGTGCTGGGACTCTGGTGCAACGCACAGGTCCTCGCTCTACTCCTGGTGAGAGCAGGAGTGGACCTGGTGAGACGTACTGTAGGAGGGGCCCGGCCAGGAGACAACCCACAGAGCCTAGTCCCTCCATCTGCCAGAAGTGTACCTCCCAGCCCTGGCAGAGTAGTTCTGGAATAGTTCCAACGGATTGTGTGCCCCTGGTTTTTCCCTAGTGGGACTGATTGAGGGTAGCTACTGGGACGTAGGTCGGGACTTGATCAACCCCGGCTGGGTCACCTGAGTGAGGGGTATGATGTTGAGAGACCCGAAACCCTGTTGAACTCAGGATACATCACTGAGGATACGTCCCAGGTGCATCCATGCAATGTTTTTTAGTTATGGGACTGATACTATGGGAGTGCATGGGAGTGCATGGGAGGTACTGTTACTATGGGACTGATACCATGGGAATGAATGGGAGTTACTGATACTATGGGAGTGAATGGGACTGAATGGGAGGTACTGTTACTATGGGAGTGAATGGGAGTTACTGATACTATGGGACTGAATGGGACTGAATGGGAGGTACTGTTACTATGGGACTGATACTATGGGAGTGCATGGGAGTGAATGGGAGATATTGTTACTATGGGACTGATACTATGGGACTGAATGGGAGGGAATGGGACTGAATGGGAGGTATTGTTACTATGGGACTGATACTATGGGACTGAATGGGAGGGAATGGGACTGAATGGGAGGTATTGTTACTATGGGACTGATACTATGGGACTGAATGGGAGGGAATGGGACTGAATGGGAGGTATTGTTACTATGGGACTGATACTATGGGACTGAATGGGAGGGAATGGGACTGAATGGGAGGTACTGTTACTATGGGACTGATACGATGGGAGTGAATGGGGTGTACTGTTACTATGTGACTGAATGGGAGTGAATAAAAGTGAATGGGACTGAATCGGAGTGAATGGGAGGTACTGTTATTATGGGACTGTCACTCCCATTCACTCCCATTCAGAGTGAAAGGGAGTGAATGGGAGGTAGCGTTACTATGGGACTGTCACTCCCATTCAGAGTGAAAGGGAGTGAATGGGAGGTAGCGTTACTATGGGACTGTCACTCCCATTCACTCCCATTCAGAGTGAAAGGGAGTGAATGGGACTGAATGTGAGTGAATGGGACTGAATGGGAGGAATGGGAGAGTGAATGGGAGGTACTGTTACTATGGGACTGTCACTCCCATTCAGTCCCGTTCACTCCCATAGTATCAGTCCAATAGTAACAGTACCTCCCATTCAGTCCCAATCACTCCCATTCACTCCCATTCAGTCCCATAGTAACAGTACCTCCCATTCAGTCCCATTCACTCCAAATTCACTCCCATTCACTCCTATTCACTCCCCTTCAGTGTCAAATGTCTTTGTGCTCTGATATTATTTTAAACACTGTGGCTGACCCTAAACCATGGTCTAATAAAAATAATTGGAATAAAACATTTTGCCTAAGTCACTTACTGCAGAAGTAATTTGGCCTAAATAACGTTTATAATTGCCTAAGTTAAAATAGATATGTTCAGATATTGGCCTAAGTCATTTTATCCTTACATGTTACATGATTGACATACACCTTTATTTGTATGTCAATAGTCATATTTTTTCATATTGTTTGGGATTGAAATAATTAAGAAATATAATATATTCTACATTTGGCACAGTTTTTTGTGTTTCCTGAAAACCTTGAAAAAATTACTTAGGCAATTAGTTTAATAAGGTGACGAGACTAAGCTAAGCAAAAGTGAACCAGGCCTTTTTACTGTGAAAATGGCACTTTGGGACTGTGAAAGTGACATTTTGGCCCTGTTGTCCCAAACTGCCCCAGCACTTCCCACATTGCTCAAAGTGGCTAGCTTTCATCCCAACACAGTTTATAGGGCCATACGGTACATAGTTTTCAAGTTACAGACTAAGCTAAGCAAAAGTGAACCAGGCCTTTTTACTGTGAAAATGGCACTTTGGGACTGTGAAAGTGACATTTTGGCCCTGTTGTCCCAAACTGCCCCAGCACTTCCCACATTGCTCAAAGTGGCTAGCTTTCATCCCAACACAGTTTATAGGGCCATACGGTACATAGTTTTCAAGTTGCAGACTAAGCTAAGCAAAAGTGAACCAGGCCTTTTTACTGTGAAAATGGCACTTTGGGACTGTGAAAGTGACATTTTGGCCCTGTTGTCCCAAACTGCCCCAGCACTTCCCACATTGCTCAAAGTGGCTAGCTTTCATCCCAACACAGTTTATAGGGCCATACGGTACATAGTTTTCAAGTTACAGACTAAGCTAAGCAAAATGAATCTTTTTTTTTTTACTGTGAAAACGGCACTTTGGGACTGTGAAAGTGACATTTTGGCCCTGTTGTCCCAAACTGCCCCAGCACTTCCCACATTGCTCAAAGTGGCTAGCTTTCATCCCAACACAGTTTATAGGGCCATACGGTACATAGTTTTCAAGTTACAGACTAAGCTAAGCAAAAGTGAACCAGGCCTTTTTACTGTGAAAATGGCACTTTGGGACTGTGAAAGTGACATTTTGGCCCTGTTGTCCCAAACTGCCCCAGCACTTCCCACATTGCTCAAAGTGGCTAGCTTTCATCCCAACACAGTTTATAGGGCCATACGGTACATAGTTTTCAAGTTACAGACTAAGCTAAGCAAAATGAATCTTTTTTTTTTTACTGTGAAAACGGCACTTTGGGACTGTGAAAGTGACATTTTGGCCCTGTTGTCCCAAACTGCCCCAGCACTTCCCACATTGCTCAAAGTGGCTAGCTTTCATCCCAACACAGTTTATAGGGCCATACGGTACATAGTTTTCAAGTTACAGACTAAGCTAAGCAAAAGTGAACCAGGCCTTTTTACTGTGAAAATGGCACTTTGGGACTGTGAAAGTGACATTTTGGCCCTGTTGTCCCAAACTGCCCCAGCACTTCCCACATTGCTCAAAGTGGCTAGCTTTCATCCCAACACAGTTTATAGGGCCATACGGTACACAGTTTTCAAGTTACAGACTAAGCTAAGCAAAAGTGAACGAGGCCTTTTTACTGTGAAAATGGCACTTTGGGACTGTGAAAGTGACATTTTGGCCCTGTTGTCCCAAACTGCCCCAGCACTTCCCACATTGCTCAAAGTGGCTAGCTTTCATCCCAACACAGTTTATAGGGCCATACGGTACATAGTTTTCAAGTTACAGACTAAGCTAAGCAAAATGAATCTTTTTTTTTTTACTGTGAAAACGGCACTTTGGGACTGTGAAAGTGACATTTTGGCCCTGTTGTCCCAAACTGCCCCAGCACTTCCCACATTGCTCAAAGTGGCTAGCTTTCATCCCAACACAGTTTATAGGGCCATACGGTACATAGTTTTCAAGTTACAGACTAAGCTAAGCAAAAGTGAACCAGGCCTTTTTACTGTGAAAATGGCACTTTGGGACTGTGAAAGTGACATTTTGGCCCTGTTGTCCCAAACTGCCCCAGCACTTCCCACATTGCTCAAAGTGGCTAGCTTTCATCCCAACACAGTTTATAGGGCCATACGGTACATAGTTTTCAAGTTACAGACTAAGCTAAGCAAAATGAATCTTTTTTTTTTTACTGTGAAAACGGCACTTTGGGACTGTGAAAGTGACATTTTGGCCCTGTTGTCCCAAACTGCCCCAGCACTTCCCACATTGCTCAAAGTGGCTAGCTTTCATCCCAACACAGTTTATAGGGCCATACGGTACATAGTTTTCAAGTTACAGACTAAGCTAAGCAAAAGTGAACCAGGCCTTTTTACTGTGAAAATGGCACTTTGGGACTGTGAAAGTGACATTTTGGCCCTGTTGTCCCAAACTGCCCCAGCACTTCCCACATTGCTCAAAGTGGCTAGCTTTCATCCCAACACAGTTTATAGGGCCATACGGTACATAGTTTTCAAGTTACAGACTAAGCTAAGCAAAAGTGAACCAGGCCTTTTTACTGTGAAAATGGCACTTTGGGACTGTGAAAGTGACATTTTGGCCCTGTTGTCCCAAACTGCCCCAGCACTTCCCACATTGCTCAAAGTGGCTAGCTTTCATCCCAACACAGTTTATAGGGCCATACGGTACATAGTTTTCAAGTTACAGACTAAGCTAAGCAAAAGTGAACCAGGCCTTTTTACTGTGAAAATGGCACTTTGGGACTGTGAAAGTGACATTTTGGCCCTGTTGTCCCAAACTGCCCCAGCACTTCCCACATTGCTCAAAGTGGCTAGCTTTCATCCCAACACAGTTTATAGGGCCATACGGTACATAGTTTTCAAGTTACAGACTAAGCTAAGCAAAATGAATCTTTTTTTTTTTACTGTGAAAACGGCACTTTGGGACTGTGAAAGTGACATTTTGGCCCTGTTGTCCCAAACTGCCCCAGCACTTCCCACATTGCTCAAAGTGGCTAGCTTTCATCCCAACACAGTTTATAGGGCCATACGGTACATAGTTTTCAAGTTACAGACTAAGCTAAGCAAAAGTGAACCAGGCCTTTTTACTGTGAAAATGGCACTTTGGGACTGTGAAAGTGACATTTTGGCCCTGTTGTCCCAAACTGCCCCAGCACTTCCCACATTGCTCAAAGTGGCTAGCTTTCATCCCAACACAGTTTATAGGGCCATACGGTACATAGTTTTCAAGTTACAGACTAAGCTAAGCAAAAGTGAACCAGGCCTTTTTACTGTGAAAATGGCACTTTGGGACTGTGAAAGTGACATTTTGGCCCTGTTGTCCCAAACTGCCCCAGCACTTCCCACATTGCTCAAAGTGGCTAGCTTTCATCCCAACACAGTTTATAGGGCCATACGGTACATAGTTTTCAAGTTACAGACTAAGCTAAGCAAAAGTGAACCAGGCCTTTTTACTGTGAAAATGGCACTTTGGGACTGTGAAAGTGACATTTTGGCCCTGTTCGTTCCCTGTTGTCCCAAACTGCCCCAGCTCTTGCCACAATGCTCAAAGTGGCTAGCTTTCATCCCAACACAGTTTATAGGGCCATACGGTACATAGTTTTCAAGTTACAGACTAAGCTAAGCAAAAGTGAACCAGGCCTTTTTACTGTGAAAATGGCACTTTGGGACTGTGAAAGTGACATTTTGGCCCTGTTGTCCCAAACTGCCCCAGCACTTCCCACACTGCTCAAAGTGGCTAGCTTTCATCCCAACACAGTTTATAGGGCCATACGGTACATAGTTTTCAAGTTACAGACTAAGCTAAGCAAAAGTGAACCAGGCCTTTTTACTGTGAAAATGGCACTTTGGGACTGTGAAAGTGACATTTTGGCCCTGTTGTCCCAAACTGCCCCAGCACTTCCCACACTGCTCAAAGTGGCTAGCTTTCATCCCAACACAGTTTATAGGGCCATACGGTACATAGTTTTCAAGTTACAGACTAAGCTAAGCAAAAGTGAACCAGGCCTTTTTACTGTGAAAATGGCACTTTGGGACTGTGAACGTGACATTTTGGCCCTGTTGTCCCAAACTGCCCCAGCACTTCCCACATTGCTCAAAGTGGCTAGCTTTCATCCCAACACAGTTTATAGGGCCATACGGTACATAGTTTTCAAGTTACAGACTAAGCTAAGCAAAATGAATCTTTTTTTTTTACTGTGAAAACGGCACTTTGGGACTGTGAAAGTGACATTTTGGCCCTGTTGTCCCAAACTGCCCCAGCACTTCCCACATTGCTCAAAGTGGCTAGCTTTCATCCCAACACAGTTTATAGGGCCATACGGTACATAGTTTTCAAGTTACAGACTAAGCTAAGCAAAAGTGAACCAGGCCTTTTTACTGTGAAAATGGCACTTTGGGACTGTGAAAGTGACATTTTGGCCCTGTTGTCCCAAACTGCCCCAGCACTTCCCACATTGCTCAAAGTGGCTAGCTTTCATCCCAACACAGTTTATAGGGCCATACGGTACATAGTTTTCAAGTTACAGACTAAGCTAAGCAAAAGTGAACCAGGCCTTTTTACTGTGAAAATGGCACTTTGGGACTGTGAAAGTGACATTTTGGCCCTGTTGTCCCAAACTGCCCCAGCACTTCCCACATTGCTCAAAGTGGCTAGCTTTCATCCCAACACAGTTTATAGGGCCATACGGTACATAGTTTTCAAGTTACAGACTAAGCTAAGCAAAAGTGAACCAGGCCTTTTTACTGTGAAAATGGCACTTTGGGACTGTGAAAGTGACATTTTGGCCCTGTTGTCCCAAACTGCCCCAGCACTTCCCACATTGCTCAAAGTGGCTAGCTTTCATCCCAACACAGTTTATAGGGCCATACGGTACATAGTTTTCAAGTTACAGACTAAGCTAAGCAAAAGTGAACCAGGCCTTTTTACTGTGAAAATGGCACTTTGGGACTGTGAAAGTGACATTTTGGCCCTGTTCGTTCCCTGTTGTCCCAAACTGCCCCAGCTCTTGCCACAATGCTCAAAGTGGCTAGCTTTCATCCCAACACAGTTTATAGGGCCATACGGTACATAGTTTTCAAGTTACAGACTAAGCTAAGCAAAAGTGAACCAGGCCTTTTTACTGTGAAAATGGCACTTTGGGACTGTGAAAGTGACATTTTGGCCCTGTTGTCCCAAACTGCCCCAGCACTTCCCACATTGCTCAAAGTGGCTAGCTTTCATCCCAACACAGTTTATAGGGCCATACGGTACATAGTTTTCAAGTTACAGACTAAGCTAAGCAAAAGTGAACCAGGCCTTTTTACTGTGAAAATGGCACTTTGGGACTGTGAAAGTGACATTTTGGCCCTGTTGTCCCAAACTGCCCCAGCACTTCCCACATTGCTCAAAGTGGCTAGCTTTCATCCCAACACAGTTTATAGGGCCATACGGTACATAGTTTTCAAGTTACAGACTAAGCTAAGCAAAAGTGAACCAGGCCTTTTTACTGTGAAAATGGCACTTTGGGACTGTGAAAGTGACATTTTGGCCCTGTTGTCCCAAACTGCCCCAGCACTTCCCACATTGCTCAAAGTGGCTAGCTTTCATCCCAACACAGTTTATAGGGCCATACGGTACATAGTTTTCAAGTTACAGACTAAGCTAAGCAAAAGTGAACCAGGCCTTTTTACTGTGAAAATGGCACTTTGGGACTGTGAAAGTGACATTTTGGCCCTGTTGTCCCAAACTGCCCCAGCACTTCCCACATTGCTCAAAGTGGCTAGCTTTCATCCCAACACAGTTTATAGGGCCATACGGTACATAGTTTTCAAGTTACAGACTAAGCTAAGCAAAAGTGAACCAGGCCTTTTTACTGTGAAAATGGCACTTTGGGACTGTGAAAGTGACATTTTGGCCCTGTTGTCCCAAACTGCCCCAGCACTTCCCACATTGCTCAAAGTGGCTAGCTTTCATCCCAACACAGTTTATAGGGCCATACGGTACATAGTTTTCAAGTTACAGACTAAGCTAAGCAAAAGTGAACCAGGCCTTTTTACTGTGAAAATGGCACTTTGGGACTGTGAAAGTGACATTTTGGCCCTGTTGTCCCAAACTGCCCCAGCACTTCCCACATTGCTCAAAGTGGCTAGCTTTCATCCCAACACAGTTTATAGGGCCATACGGTACATAGTTTTCAAGTTACAGACTAAGCTAAGCAAAAGTGAACCAGGCCTTTTTACTGTGAAAATGGCACTTTGGGACTGTGAAAGTGACATTTTGGCCCTGTTCGTTCCCTGTTGTCCCAAACTGCCCCAGCTCTTGCCACAATGCTCAAAGTGGCTAGCTTTCATCCCAACACAGTTTATAGGGCCATACGGTACATAGTTTTCAAGTTACAGACTAAGCTAAGCAAAAGTGAACCAGGCCTTTTTACTGTGAAAATGGCACTTTGGGACTGTGAAAGTGACATTTTGGCCCTGTTGTCCCAAACTGCCCCAGCACTTCCCACACTGCTCAAAGTGGCTAGCTTTCATCCCAACACAGTTTATAGGGCCATACGGTACATAGTTTTCAAGTTACAGACTAAGCTAAGCAAAAGTGAACCAGGCCTTTTTACTGTGAAAATGGCACTTTGGGACTGTGAAAGTGACATTTTGGCCCTGTTGTCCCAAACTGCCCCAGCACTTCCCACATTGCTCAAAGTGGCTAGCTTTCATCCCAACACAGTTTATAGGGCCATACGGTACATAGTTTTCAAGTTACAGACTAAGCTAAGCAAAAGTGAACCAGGCCTTTTTACTGTGAAAATGGCACTTTGGGACTGTGAAAGTGACATTTTGGCCCTGTTGTCCCAAACTGCCCCAGCACTTCCCACATTGCTCAAAGTGGCTAGCTTTCATCCCAACACAGTTTATAGGGCCATACGGTACATAGTTTTCAAGTTACAGACTAAGCTAAGCAAAATGAATCTTTTTTTTTTACTGTGAAAACGGCACTTTGGGACTGTGAAAGTGACATTTTGGCCCTGTTGTCCCAAACTGCCCCAGCACTTCCCACATTGCTCAAAGTGGCTAGCTTTCATCCCAACACAGTTTATAGGGCCATACGGTACATAGTTTTCAAGTTACAGACTAAGCTAAGCAAAAGTGAACCAGGCCTTTTTACTGTGAAAATGGCACTTTGGGACTGTGAAAGTGACATTTTGGCCCTGTTGTCCCAAACTGCCCCAGCACTTCCCACATTGCTCAAAGTGGCTAGCTTTCATCCCAACACAGTTTATAGGGCCATACGGTACATAGTTTTCAAGTTACAGACTAAGCTAAGCAAAAGTGAACCAGGCCTTTTTACTGTGAAAATGGCACTTTGGGACTGTGAAAGTGACATTTTGGCCCTGTTGTCCCAAACTGCCCCAGCACTTCCCACATTGCTCAAAGTGGCTAGCTTTCATCCCAACACAGTTTATAGGGCCATACGGTACATAGTTTTCAAGTTACAGACTAAGCTAAGCAAAAGTGAACCAGGCCTTTTTACTGTGAAAATGGCACTTTGGGACTGTGAAAGTGATATTTTGGCCCTGTTCGTTCCCTGTTGTCCCAAACTGCCCCAGCTCTTGCCACAATGCTCAAAGTGGCTAGCTTTCATCCCAACACAGTTTATAGGGCCATACGGTACATAGTTTTCAAGTTACAGACTAAGCTAAGCAAAAGTGAACCAGGCCTTTTTACTGTGAAAATGGCACTCTGGGACTGTGAAAGTGACATTTTGGCCCTGTTGTCCCAAACTGCCCCAGCACTTCCCACACTGCTCAAAGTGGCTAGCTTTCATCCCAACACAGTTTATAGGGCCATACGGTACATAGTTTTCAAGTTACAGACTAAGCTAAGCAAAAGTGAACCAGGCCTTTTTACTGTGAAAATGGCACTTTGGGACTGTGAAAGTGACATTTTGGCCCTGTTGTCCCAAACTGCCCCAGCACTTCCCACATTGCTCAAAGTGGCTAGCTTTCATCCCAACACAGTTTATAGGGCCATACGGTACATAGTTTTCAAGTTACAGACTAAGCTAAGCAAAAGTGAACCAGGCCTTTTTACTGTGAAAATGGCACTTTGGGACTGTGAAAGTGACATTTTGGCCCTGTTGTCCCAAACTGCCCCAGCACTTCCCACATTGCTCAAAGTGGCTAGCTTTCATCCCAACACAGTTTATAGGGCCATACGGTACATAGTTTTCAAGTTACAGACTAAGCTAAGCAAAAGTGAACCAGGCCTTTTTACTGTGAAAATGGCACTTTGGGACTGTGAAAGTGACATTTTGGCCCTGTTGTCCCAAACTGCCCCAGCACTTCCCACATTGCTCAAAGTGGCTAGCTTTCATCCCAACACAGTTTATAGGGCCATACGGTACATAGTTTTCAAGTTACAGACTAAGCTAAGCAAAAGTGAACCAGGCCTTTTTACTGTGAAAATGGCACTTTGGGACTGTGAAAGTGACATTTTGGCCCTGTTGTCCCAAACTGCCCCAGCACTTCCCACATTGCTCAAAGTGGCTAGCTTTCATCCCAACACAGTTTATAGGGCCATACGGTACATAGTTTTCAAGTTACAGACTAAGCTAAGCAAAAGTGAACCAGGCCTTTTTACTGTGAAAATGGCACTTTGGGACTGTGAAAGTGACATTTTGGCCCTGTTCGTTCCCTGTTGTCCCAAACTGCCCCAGCTCTTGCCACAATGCTCAAAGTGGCTAGCTTTCATCCCAACACAGTTTATAGGGCCATACGGTACATAGTTTTCAAGTTACAGACTAAGCTAAGCAAAAGTGAACCAGGCCTTTTTACTGTGAAAATGGCACTTTGGGACTGTGAAAGTGACATTTTGGCCCTGTTGTCCCAAACTGCCCCAGCACTTCCCACACTGCTCAAAGTGGCTAGCTTTCATCCCAACACAGTTTATAGGGCCATACGGTACATAGTTTTCAAGTTACAGACTAAGCTAAGCAAAAGTGAACCAGGCCTTTTTACTGTGAAAATGGCACTTTGGGACTGTGAAAGTGACATTTTGGCCCTGTTGTCCCAAACTGCCCCAGCACTTCCCACATTGCTCAAAGTGGCTAGCTTTCATCCCAACACAGTTTATAGGGCCATACGGTACATAGTTTTCAAGTTACAGACTAAGCTAAGCAAAAGTGAACCAGGCCTTTTTACTGTGAAAATGGCACTTTGGGACTGTGAAAGTGACATTTTGGCCCTGTTCGTTCCCTGTTGTCCCAAACTGCCCCAGCTCTTGCCACAATGCTCAAAGTGGCTAGCTTTCATCCCAACACAGTTTATAGGGCCATACGGTACATAGTTTTCAAGTTACAGACTAAGCTAAGCAAAAGTGAACCAGGCCTTTTTACTGTGAAAATGGCACTTTGGGACTGTGAAAGTGACATTTTGGCCCTGTTGTCCCAAACTGCCCCAGCACTTCCCACACTGCTCAAAGTGGCTAGCTTTCATCCCAACACAGTTTATAGGGCCATACGGTACATAGTTTTCAAGTTACAGACTAAGCTAAGCAAAAGTGAACCAGGCCTTTTTACTGTGAAAATGGCACTTTGGGACTGTGAAAGTGACATTTTGGCCCTGTTGTCCCAAACTGCCCCAGCACTTCCCACATTGCTCAAAGTGGCTAGCTTTCATCCCAACACAGTTTATAGGGCCATACGGTACATAGTTTTCAAGTTACAGACTAAGCTAAGCAAAAGTGAACCAGGCCTTTTTACTGTGAAAATGGCACTTTGGGACTGTGAAAGTGACATTTTGGCCCTGTTGTCCCAAACTGCCCCAGCACTTCCCACATTGCTCAAAGTGGCTAGCTTTCATCCCAACACAGTTTATAGGGCCATACGGTACATAGTTTTCAAGTTACAGACTAAGCTAAGCAAAAGTGAACCAGGCCTTTTTACTGTGAAAATGGCACTTTGGGACTGTGAAAGTGACATTTTGGCCCTGTTGTCCCAAACTGCCCCAGCACTTCCCACATTGCTCAAAGTGGCTAGCTTTCATCCCAACACAGTTTATAGGGCCATACGGTACATAGTTTTCAAGTTACAGACTAAGCTAAGCAAAAGTGAACCAGGCCTTTTTACTGTTAAAATGGCACTTGTGGACTGTGAAAGTGACATTTTGGCCCTGTTCGTTCCCTGTTGTCCCAAACTGCCCCAGCTCTTGCCACAATGCTCAAAGTGGCTAGCTTTCATCCCAACACAGTTTATAGGGCCATACGGTACATAGTTTTCAAGTTACAGACTAAGCTAAGCAAAAGTGAACCAGGCCTTTTTACTGTGAAAATGGCACTTTGGGACTGTGAAAGTGACATTTTGGCCCTGTTGTCCCAAACTGCCCCAGCACTTCCCACATTGCTCAAAGTGGCTAGCTTTCATCCCAACACAGTTTATAGGGCCATACGGTACATAGTTTTCAAGTTACAGACTAAGCTAAGCAAAAGTGAACCAGGCCTTTTTACTGTGAAAATGGCACTTTGGGACTGTGAAAGTGACATTTTGGCCCTGTTGTCCCAAACTGCCCCAGCACTTCCCACATTGCTCAAAGTGGCTAGCTTTCATCCCAACACAGTTTATAGGGCCATACGGTACATAGTTTTCAAGTTACAGACAAAGCTAAGCAAAATGAATCTTTTTTTTTTTACTGTGAAAACGGCACTTTGGGACTGTGAAAGTGACATTTTGGCCCTGTTGTCCCAAACTGCCCCAGCACTTCCCACATTGCTCAAAGTGGCTAGCTTTCATCCCAACACAGTTTATAGGGCCATACGGTACATAGTTTTCAAGTTACAGACTAAGCTAAGCAAAATGAATCTGTTTTTTTTTACTGTGAAAATGGCACTTTGGGACTGTGAAAGTGACATTTTGGCCCTGTTGTCCCAAACTGCCCCAGCACTTCCCACATTGCTCAAAGTGGCTAGCTTTCATCCCAACACAGTTTATAGGGCCATACGGTACATAGTTTTCAAGTTACAGACTAAGCTAAGCAAAAGTGAACCAGGCCTTTTTACTGTGAAAATGGCACTTTGGGACTGTGAAAGTGACATTTTGGCCCTGTTGTCCCAAACTGCCCCAGCACTTCCCACATTGCTCAAAGTGGCTAGCTTTCATCCCAACACAGTTTATAGGGCCATACGGTACATAGTTTTCAAGTTACAGACTAAGCTAAGCAAAATGAATCTGTTTTTTTTTTACTGTGAAAATGGCACTTTGGGACTGTGAAAGTGACATTTTGGCCCTGTTGTCCCAAACTGCCCCAGCACTTCCCACATTGCTCAAAGTGGCTAGCTTTCATCCCAACACAGTTTATAGGGCCATACGGTACATAGTTTTCAAGTTACAGACTAAGCTAAGCAAAAGTGAACCAGGCCTTTTTACTGTGAAAATGGCACTTTGGGACTGTGAAAGTGACATTTTGGCCCCTGTTGTCCCAAACTGCCCCAGCACTTCCCACACTGCTCAAAGTGGCTAGCTTTCATCCCAACACAGTTTATAGGGCCATACGGTACATAGTTTTCAAGTTACAGACTAAGCTAAGCAAAAGTGAACCAGGCCTTTTTACTGTGAAAATGGCACTTTGGGACTGTGAAAGTGACATTTTGGCCCTGTTGTCCCAAACTGCCCCAGCACTTCCCACATTGCTCAAAGTGGCTAGCTTTCATCCCAACACAGTTTATAGGGCCATACGGTACATAGTTTTCAAGTTACAGACTAAGCTAAGCAAAATGAATCTTTTTTTTTTTACTGTGAAAACGGCACTTTGGGACTGTGAAAGTGACATTTTGGCCCTGTTGTCCCAAACTGCCCCAGCACTTCCCACATTGCTCAAAGTGGCTAGCTTTCATCCCAACACAGTTTATAGGGCCATACGGTACATAGTTTTCAAGTTACAGACTAAGCTAAGCAAAAGTGAACCAGGCCTTTTTACTGTGAAAATGGCACTTTGGGACTGTGAAAGTGACATTTTGGCCCTGTAGTCCCAAACTGCCCCAGCACTTCCCACATTGCTCAAAGTGGCTAGCTTTCATCCCAACACAGTTTATAGGGCCATACGGTACATAGTTTTCAAGTTACAGACTAAGCTAAGCAAAAGTGAACCAGGCCTTTTTACTGTGAAAATGGCACTTTGGGACTGTGAAAGTGACATTTTGGCCCTGTTGTCCCAAACTGCCCCAGCACTTCCCACATTGCTCAAAGTGGCTAGCTTTCATCCCAACACAGTTTATAGGGCCATACGGTACATAGTTTTCAAGTTACAGACTAAGCTAAGCAAAAGTGAACCAGGCCTTTTTACTGTGAAAATGGCACTTTGGGACTGTGAAAGTGACATTTTGGCCCTGTTCGTTCCCTGTTGTCCCAAACTGCCCCAGCTCTTGCCACAATGCTCAAAGTGGCTAGCTTTCATCCCAACACAGTTTATAGGGCCATACGGTACATAGTTTTCAAGTTACAGACTAAGCTAAGCAAAAGTGAACCAGGCCTTTTTACTGTGAAAATGGCACTTTGGGACTGTGAAAGTGACATTTTGGCCCTGTTGTCCCAAACTGCCCCAGCACTTCCCACACTGCTCAAAGTGGCTAGCTTTCATCCCAACACAGTTTATAGGGCCATACGGTACATAGTTTTCAAGTTACAGACTAAGCTAAGCAAAAGTGAACCAGGCCTTTTTACTGTGAAAATGGCACTTTGGGACTGTGAAAGTGACATTTTGGCCCTGTTGTCCCAAACTGCCCCAGCACTTCCCACACTGCTCAAAGTGGCTAGCTTTCATCCCAACACAGTTTATAGGGCCATACGGTACATAGTTTTCAAGTTACAGACTAAGCTAAGCAAAATGAATCTTTTTTTTTTTACTGTGAAAACGGCACTTTGGGACTGTGAAAGTGACATTTTGGCCCTGTTGTCCCAAACTGCCCCAGCACTTCCCACATTGCTCAAAGTGGCTAGCTTTCATCCCAACACAGTTTATAGGGCCATACGGTACATAGTTTTCAAGTTACAGACTAAGCTAAGCAAAAGTGAACCAGGCCTTTTTACTGTGAAAATGGCACTTTGGGACTGTGAAAGTGACATTTTGGCCCTGTAGTCCCAAACTGCCCCAGCACTTCCCACATTGCTCAAAGTGGCTAGCTTTCATCCCAACACAGTTTATAGGGCCATACGGTACATAGTTTTCAAGTTACAGACTAAGCTAAGCAAAAGTGAACCAGGCCTTTTTACTGTGAAAATGGCACTTTGGGACTGTGAAAGTGACATTTTGGCCCTGTTGTCCCAAACTGCCCCAGCACTTCCCACATTGCTCAAAGTGGCTAGCTTTCATCCCAACACAGTTTATAGGGCCATACGGTACATAGTTTTCAAGTTACAGACTAAGCTAAGCAAAAGTGAACCAGGCCTTTTTACTGTGAAAATGGCACTTTGGGACTGTGAAAGTGACATTTTGGCCCTGTTCGTTCCCTGTTGTCCCAAACTGCCCCAGCTCTTGCCACAATGCTCAAAGTGGCTAGCTTTCATCCCAACACAGTTTATAGGGCCATACGGTACATAGTTTTCAAGTTACAGACTAAGCTAAGCAAAAGTGAACCAGGCCTTTTTACTGTGAAAATGGCACTTTGGGACTGTGAAAGTGACATTTTGGCCCTGTTGTCCCAAACTGCCCCAGCACTTCCCACACTGCTCAAAGTGGCTAGCTTTCATCCCAACACAGTTTATAGGGCCATACGGTACATAGTTTTCAAGTTACAGACTAAGCTAAGCAAAAGTGAACCAGGCCTTTTTACTGTGAAAATGGCACTTTGGGACTGTGAAAGTGACATTTTGGCCCTGTTGTCCCAAACTGCCCCAGCACTTCCCACATTGCTCAAAGTGGCTAGCTTTCATCCCAACACAGTTTATAGGGCCATACGGTACATAGTTTTCAAGTTACAGACTAAGCTAAGCAAAAGTGAACCAGGCCTTTTTACTGTGAAAATGGCACTTTGGGACTGTGAAAGTGACATTTTGGCCCTGTTGTCCCAAACTGCCCCAGCACTTCCCACATTGCTCAAAGTGGCTAGCTTTCATCCCAACACAGTTTATAGGGCCATACGGTACATAGTTTTCAAGTTACAGACTAAGCTAAGCAAAATGAATCTTTTTTTTTTTACTGTGAAAACGGCACTTTGGGACTGTGAAAGTGACATTTTGGCCCTGTTGTCCCAAACTGCCCCAGCACTTCCCACATTGCTCAAAGTGGCTAGCTTTCATCCCAACACAGTTTATAGGGCCATACGGTACATAGTTTTCAAGTTACAGACTAAGCTAAGCAAAAGTGAACCAGGCCTTTTTACTGTGAAAATGGCACTTTGGGACTGTGAAAGTGACATTTTGGCCCTGTTGTCCCAAACTGCCCCAGCACTTCCCACATTGCTCAAAGTGGCTAGCTTTCATCCCAACACAGTTTATAGGGCCATACGGTACATAGTTTTCAAGTTACAGACTAAGCTAAGCAAAAGTGAACCAGGCCTTTTTACTGTGAAAATGGCACTTTGGGACTGTGAAAGTGACATTTTGGCCCTGTTGTCCCAAACTGCCCCAGCACTTCCCACATTGCTCAAAGTGGCTAGCTTTCATCCCAACACAGTTTATAGGGCCATACGGTACATAGTTTTCAAGTTACAGACTAAGCTAAGCAAAAGTGAACCAGGCCTTTTTACTGTGAAAATGGCACTTTGGGACTGTGAAAGTGACATTTTGGCCCTGTTGTCCCAAACTGCCCCAGCACTTCCCACATTGCTCAAAGTGGCTAGCTTTCATCCCAACACAGTTTATAGGGCCATACGGTACATAGTTTTCAAGTTACAGACTAAGCTAAGCAAAAGTGAACCAGGCCTTTTTACTGTGAAAATGGCACTTTGGGACTGTGAAAGTGACATTTTGGCCCTGTTGTCCCAAACTGCCCCAGCACTTCCCACATTGCTCAAAGTGGCTAGCTTTCATCCCAACACAGTTTATAGGGCCATACGGTACATAGTTTTCAAGTTACAGACTAAGCTAAGCAAAAGTGAACCAGGCCTTTTTACTGTGAAAATGGCACTTTGGGACTGTGAAAGTGACATTTTGGCCCTGTTGTCCCAAACTGCCCCAGCACTTCCCACATTGCTCAAAGTGGCTAGCTTTCATCCCAACACAGTTTATAGGGCCATACGGTACATAGTTTTCAAGTTACAGACAAAGCTAAGCAAAATGAATCTTTTTTTTTTACTGTGAAAACGGCACTTTGGGACTGTGAAAGTGACATTTTGGCCCTGTTGTCCCAAACTGCCCCAGCACTTCCCACATTGCTCAAAGTGGCTAGCTTTCATCACAACACAGTTTATAGGGCCATACGGTACATAGTTTTCAAGTTACAGACTAAGCTAAGCAAAATGAATCTGTTTTTTTTTACTGTGAAAATGGCACTTTGGGACTGTGAAAGTGACATTTTGGCCCTGTTGTCCCAAACTGCCCCAGCACTTCCCACATTGCTCAAAGTGGCTAGCTTTCATCCCAACACAGTTTATAGGGCCATACGGTACATAGTTTTCAAGTTACAGACTAAGCTAAGCAAAAGTGAACCAGGCCTTTTTACTGTGAAAATGGCACTTTGGGACTGTGAAAGTGACATTTTGGCCCTGTTGTCCCAAACTGCCCCAGCACGTCCCACATTGCTCAAAGTGGCTAGCTTTCATCCCAACACAGTTTATAGGGCCATACGGTACATAGTTTTCAAGTTACAGACTAAGCTAAGCAAAATGAATCTGTTTTTTTTTTACTGTGAAAATGGCACTTTGGGACTGTGAAAGTGACATTTTGGCCCTGTTGTCCCAAACTGCCCCAGCACTTCCCACATTGCTCAAAGTGGCTAGCTTTCATCCCAACACAGTTTATAGGGCCATACGGTACATAGTTTTCAAGTTACAGACTAAGCTAAGCAAAAGTGAACCAGGCCTTTTTACTGTGAAAATGGCACTTTGGGACTGTGAAAGTGACATTTTGGCCCTGTTGTCCCAAACTGCCCCAGCACTTCCCACATTGCTCAAAGTGGCTAGCTTTCATCCCAACACAGTTTATAGGGCCATACGGTACATAGTTTTCAAGTTACAGACTAAGCTAAGCAAAAGTGAACCAGGCCTTTTTACTGTGAAAATGGCACTTTGGGACTGTGAAAGTGACATTTTGGCCCTGTTGTCCCAAACTGCCCCAGCACTTCCCACATTGCTCAAAGTGGCTAGCTTTCATCCCAACACAGTTTATAGGGCCATACGGTACATCGTTTTCAAGTTACAGACTAAGCTAAGCAAAATGAATCTTTTTTTTTTTACTGTGAAAACGGCACTTTGGGACTGTGAAAGTGACATTTTGGCCCTGTTGTCCCAAACTGCCCCAGCACTTCCCACATTGCTCAAAGTGGCTAGCTTTCATCCCAACACAGTTTATAGGGCCATACGGTACATAGTTTTCAAGTTACAGACTAAGCTAAGCAAAAGTGAACCAGGCCTTTTTACTGTGAAAATGGCACTTTGGGACTGTGAAAGTGACATTTTGGCCCTGTTGTCCCAAACTGCCCCAGCACTTCCCACATTGCTCAAAGTGGCTAGCTTTCATCCCAACACAGTTTATAGGGCCATACGGTACATAGTTTTCAAGTTACAGACTAAGCTAAGCAAAAGTGAACCAGGCCTTTTTACTGTGAAAATGGCACTTTGGGACTGTGAAAGTGACATTTTGGCCCTGTTGTCCCAAACTGCCCCAGCACTTTCCCACATTGCTCAAAGTGGCTAGCTTTCATCCAACACAGTTTATAGGGCCATACGGTACATAGTTTTCAAGTTACAGACTAAGCTAAGCAAAAGTGAACCAGGCCTTTTTACTGTGAAAATGGCACTTTGGGACTGTGAAAGTGACATTTTGGCCCTGTTGTCCCAAACTGCCCCAGCACTTCCCACATTGCTCAAAGTGGCTAGCTTTCATCCCAACACAGTTTATAGGGCCATACGGTACATAGTTTTCAAGTTACAGACTAAGCTAAGCAAAAGTGAACCAGGCCTTTTTACTGTGAAAATGGCACTTTGGGACTGTGAAAGTGACATTTTGGCCCTGTCGTTCCCTGTTGTCCAAACTGCCCCAGCTCTTGCCACAATGCTCAAAGTGGCTAGCTTTCATCCCAACACAGTTTATAGGGCCATACGGTACATAGTTTTCAAGTTACAGACTAAGCTAAGCAAAAGTGAACCAGGCCTTTTTACTGTGAAAACGGCACTTTGGGACTGTGAAAGTGACATTTTGGCCCTGTTGTCCAAACTGC
>NW_027666026.1:30000-49493 GCF_963924005.1 Protomyctophum bolini | reverse complement strand
TCAGTGAGCTGGTCAGTGATTGGTCAGTGATTGGTCAGTGATTGGTCAGTGATTGGTCACCTTTTCACAACAAGAATTAACGGAAGAGTGTTGTCGGACCACTTCCATGTTGTTTTGTTTTTCTTGCTAGTGTCATGATAACCCTGGAGATGGTCTCAGGAAGTGTGTGTGTGTGTGTGTGTGTGTGTGTGTGTGTGTGTGTGTGTGTGTGTGTGTGTGTGTGTGTGTGTGTGTGTGTGTGTGTGTGTGTGTGTGTGTGTGTGTGTGTGTGTGTGTGTGTGTGTGTGTGTGTGTGTGTGTGTGTGTGTGTGTGACGGCGTGTGTGCTGTGTGTTTTGTCACTCTGCACCTCCTGTTTTCCTGGCTTCCTCTCCTTGGCTTGATATGAGCAGCAGCGTATCAGTGTCTGTCTACCAGTTTAAGAGTTCCTCGTTCCCCTGATGCATCTATTTGTGGCCCTGACCCCCACGGAGCCAGAGGGGCCTCCCTTGATGTTGTCGGTCATCTAGTCATCCTCCAGACCTGATAAAGCCGGAGGGGGGGGGGGGTCCGGGGGCCAGGCAGCACGCAAAGGGACCCTTCCTTTATAGTTCCTCTCCATCCCCCTGACACCTCAATCTCCCCTTTTTTCTTCATTGTCTGTCTTCTTTCCTGACAAGCCTCTCTCCTCCGGCAGCAGTGATAGGTCAAACCATAATCCATTCTGAACGGCAACCCATTTTGGTGTTAGCATCATGTTATGTTTTAGCTATTGAAAAAAATAGCAGATCTACAAGCTCATAGCGCGCCACCGAGTGGCGCGCTATGAGCTTGTAGGTCTGCTATTTTTGAAAAATCGAAAAACGACTGACATTTTCTAAATCTGATCTCAGGTCAGAATGGGTTCATCAGACCAGTGTGTGACCAGTGGAAACCTCGTATGAATCTGATCTCAGGTCAGAATGGGATAACAGCAGTGTAGCCGTAATACATCTGGTGCTGTATTTATAGTGACCAACGCTGTATGGCCAATCACTTTACTTCACTTTACTTTACAGCCAATTGCCTGTAGTTCGCAAACACTATCCGGACGAGTAGCTGTTTGCACTTTGCAGATGTTCTTTTCATCTGTGGGACAGGCAGTTCCCCTTCTTAACCCATTCTGACCTGAGATCAGATTCATACGAGGTTTCCACTGGACACACACTGGTCTGATTAACCCATTCTGACCTGAGATCAGATTCATACGAGGTTTCCACTGGACACACACTGGTCTGATTATAACCCATTCTGACCTGAGATCAGATTCTAAAAAAATGTCAGTCGTTCTTCCATTTTTCAAAAATAGCAGACCTACAAGCTCGTAGCGCGCCACCAGCTTGTAGATCTGCTATATTTCATGTCAAGGACCCCCAAAAATATATGAAATTGGCCGCTGACCCCCCATCTGAAAATGTCTTGTTTCAGGGACCCCCTCCCAGAAGCAAAGATTTGAGTTAAAAACGTTCGCTTTGAAATAATATATATTCAAAGCTTTGCATCCACACATTTTTCAAAAAATAGCAGACCTACAAGCTCGTAGTGCGCCACCGAGTGGCGCGCTACGAGCTTGTAGATCTGCTATTTTTTCAATAGCTAAAGCATAGCATGATGCTAACACCGAAAGGGGTTCCCGCCCAGAATGGGTTAAAGATGAAGTTTTGATGATGTTTTGATGTGTTCACTTCCACTCTTCCACGTTGTTAGAACACTTAATTTAAATCAGATCATCTGCTATGCTTTCTGTTCAAGTTTTCCAGGAAATTTCTGCTTTGAAAGAAATACAGTCAAACTCGGAGAACCCCGTCGGCTTCCTGAAGCAATCCCATGCTGAGAGAACGCTGTACATTCCACTTGGGGACTTGTTTTTAATCAGTTAAAGGGACACTTCACCCTTTTTGCAAAAAAATATATGTTAATGACGTTTAGAAGCTTTAGAACACTTTCCTGGGGGTATTTGTGTGTAATATGTGGTTTTAGATATTTTAGATTGTAGCAGTGAGCCTGTTGTCTCTGATGTCATGGACACTGGTCTCACTACCTTCCTGGACTACAATTCCCATAATTCTTTGGTGCACTGCTCCTCCTTGTGGATAGGGGGGAGAGCTGTCTTACTGAGACAACATGTAGTCCAGGAAGGAAGTGAGCCCAGTGTCCATGACATCAGAGACAACAGGCTCACTGCTACAATCTAAAATATCTAAAACCACATATTACACATTAAAGACCCCCAGGAAAGTGTTCTAAAGCTTCTAAACGTCATTAACATATATTTTTTTGCAAAAAGGGTGAAGTGTCCCTTTAAGCTTTTAAATAACTCCACATCGGAGTTAGTTAAGGGCTTTGTGTGTTACAGCTGGAGGCATGTGTGAATGCCCCCCCCCCCCCCCCCTCTCTCTGACTTTCACCTAATTTACACCTAATTATGATGCTATAAGTCCTTTTGTGGATTAAGAATATAAAAATCACACCTGTGTTAACTGAGTGTTGCAACTCCCCTCTCCCCCCCCCCCCCCCCCCCCCCGCTATTTTTGTTATCTTTTAATTGTCTTTGAAAAGTAAGGCATTTTTGGAATGTTCAGATTTTTTTTTACCCCAAATACGGGTGCCAAGATGGAATTGGTTAAATAATGAATAATGAAGTGCAAACATCTTTCTCTCACTTTCACCTCCTCTTTCTGCCTCCTTGTTCAGTGGCAACCAGGTGAGATTTGGGGCATATTGGAAAGGATGCTTTAATGCTTAAAACAGCAAAAGGGCTTCCCACCCAAAATGGCCCTAAATAAGCAGGAACCCCTGGCCCTAAATAAAGCAGGTCACCGGTCATGTCATGTGATCCGGAATTCCAGACCCAGGAAATGACTTCTCCCTGAAGTTGTGACGCCGTTGTCTGTTTCATCTCCCGTCCTCTGATACGACCTTGACCTGAAGCCACACGGCCCACACTGTGTGCCCGTTGGCTTCTGGGGTTTATGCCCACGTGGGGATGCTACACAGACAGGCTTTGATTCCTCGCAGGTCAGCCTGCAGATCCTGTATCACTGCAGGCTGTGTGGGTGGATGGTGATTGGTCAGGGCTGTGAGCCATGCTGTGTACGGGTGGATGGTCATTGGTCAGGGCTGTGAGCCATGCTGTGTGGGGGTGGATGGTCATTGGTCAGGCCTGTGAGCCATGCTGTGTGGGTGGATGGTCATTGGTCAGGGCTGTGAGCCATGCTGTCTATGGGTGGATGGTCATTGGTCAGGGCTGTGAGCCATGCTGTGTGGGTGGATGGTCATTGGTCAGGGCTGTGAGCCATGCTGTGTACGGGTGGGTGCGTACGGTACGAGGCGGACGTGGGCTTTGGTTGCAGCAATGCAATGTTACTGTAAGTAAGAGGACATACCGTATCAGATACATACCGTATCAAAGTTCCTTTGTCACTTGACTGGCTAGTAAGTAATCTGAGACCAATGACTCAGCTGTGTGACTGTGTGTGTGTGTGTGTGTGTGTGTGTGTGTGTGTGTGTGTGTGTGTGTGTGACTGTGTGTGTGTGTGTGTGTGTGTGTGTCACACGGCGTGCGCACAAGTGTGCTTGTGTTTGTCACTCTGCACCTCCTGTTTTCCTGTGTGTGTGTGTGTGTGCATGTGGGTAATTGCACGTATATCTATCAGATCATTATAAGCGTGTGTGTGTGTGTGTGTGTGTGTGTGTGTGTAAAGTGTAAAGCTTTGCACCACCTGTTGCGCTGCAGTGGACTTCTCCCTGCTGGTAAATGGACAGAATTTCTATTGTGCCTTTATTATTATCCACAGACGGAAGAGCTAGGAAACCATGAACTGCACCAATAATAACCTGCTCATTGGGTTCCATAGACATATAAAGGTCTTATGTCTTATATCTTAATAACCTGCTCATTGGGTTCCATAGACATATAAAGGTCTTATGTCTTATATACAGCCAGGCCCTGCTCATAGAACATTTCATGGTAGGGGGTTCAATGCCTTGTCCATAAAGGGCACTTCAGCGGTGGTAATTTTAACGTGCCGGTCCGGGGATACGAACTATAGCGACCTTTCCGGTATCAAGACCGCTTTGCAAACCGTTCGTCCACCGCTGCCCCCCTGGTAATGTAGAGCTAATACAATACTTTCACTTGGTACTATGGACCTCCTACCTCACTGGACCCCGTCCCAGATTCCCTAGAGACCGAGCCCCCTCAATCAACCATTTATTTTCTGGCACAGGTTGCTAGTTGTACCGCAGCAGGAGTCAGTCTGAGCGTGTGTACGTCTGACAGGAGAATTGCTCCTGAAATGCTTTTTAAAACGTTGATAGAGTGCAGTTAGTTTTCCCCCACGCTAGTTAACTGTGTTTGACAGTCTAAGACTGGCCCTTTTGGCTCTGCTTCCATGTGGTTGTTTTTGTCCCATGTTTGTTATTTATCCACTTCCTGGTGGTGCTAGACCCCAGTCTTTTCTCTCTGTGGTATTTATATCTGTTCACCCCCCCCCCCTCCTCTTCGGTCCATAGCCCACTGTATTTCTCATACTGTAGTATGTACGGTACTGTCTGTATTGGCTTGTATTAAAAAAAGTGAAACTTCCAATAAGCTTTTTAACCACTTACTGTATAAGCACAACAATCACAAATATTTCTGTCTATAATGGCATGCCTAATATTATCAGGATAATGTACATTGTTGTACTTGTGCTTGTACTGTACCCTGAATTCCAGATGCCATTAATCGCAGGCGGCAGTTTGTGATCACATTAGATGATTGACACAGGGGTGAAAAAATGGGTTACAAAATCGTGGGATAAAAAATATATTAAAACAAACATGCAGTTACCATGGTCTAGGGGCTATTAAGCCCCTTGACCAAAAAACACTGTGTGTTGTAATCGGTACATACCGATTACACCTGTGTCTGACCACCTCTTAACAATGAGGACTTTCACCAGGAGGGCGTAACGTGTGTGGAGGCGGAACGTGCTAGTTTCACCCCCAGGTCCATTTCCTGCTGAATAATAGGCACCCTAAACCAACTGGTAGTGATGATAGTGCACTGATAGTGATCAGCAACAGAGATCGCCCTCCTCCTCTAACTGGCGTCCCGCCCTCGAGCACGGGGCAGTTGTGTTCTTTGAAGACCCATGAAGGGCCAACGTGGAGGAATCGAACCCCCTGACGTTACCCTTTGCACCACGAAAAATAGACTCCACTCAGTGAAGCATCTTTAATGTCTATCCCCTAATGGGCTCTCTACAGACAGACAGACAGACAGACAGACAGACAGGCTCGCCTCGTGTGAAGATAAAGTCTTCAGTGAAAATCTGCTATTAATTTAATTTGGATTTAGATAAGACTCCCCCCCAATGTGCCTCCCCAACTTGCACATTGCTTATCATCACAGTCCACTCACTGCTCTGTCTCTCTCTCTCTCTCTCTCACGCGCGCGCGCACACACACACACACACACACACACACACACACACACCGCCCGCCACCAGTCAGTCGTCTTTCCGTGGTATGCGCTGCTGCTCCCAAAGCTGTTTATGTGTTTAGCAACAATGATGAATGACATAGCTGGAATACTTGGAGACGTGATCGCTGCAGTTATCTGCACCCGTCCTTGAGTCCTGTCTGGGTCCGTGCCGAGGCAAGCATGTCCCGTCCTCCCCCCCGTCTTCATCACAATGCATGTTTAACACATGATTTCCTCTCATCTATTGTATCTGTTGAAGACGGTGGCATCCTGGCTCAGATCTCCAGGTTGATCTACCCCCCCCCCCCTCCCCCCCCCCTCCCTATCAAGACCACCTGCTATTTTTTTTATGTTTTATGCCTTGCTTTCTTTTCTTTCTTATTTTTTCTCCATTGCTCTGTAAAGCACTTTGAGCTGCATTTCATGTCATGAAAGGTGCTATAAAAGAAATCTTAAAAAAAACCCAAATATGTACGAGCTGCGTTCGCTTCCCGCGTTTGCGCGTCTTACTTGTTATTGCGAACGCAATGAGCACTTACTATGAGACCTAGCAGATCATGTCTGTCTGTGTGTGTGTCTGTCTGTCTGTCTGTCTGTCTGTCTGTCTGTCTGTCTGTCTGTCTGTCCCACTATACGTCCAAATATGGAGTGTCCTGTCCCACTATACGTCCAAATATGGAGTGTGTTGCATCAATACGTCCAAATATGGAGTGTGTTGCATCAATCACAAACAAATCACTCAGCTCCATATATGGGCACAAAAGGGGCCAGGTCCACATATACAGTAACAGCGGGACAGACAGACAGACATGATCTGCAGGGTCTCAGCTGCGTTCGCTTCCCGCGTTTGCGCGTCTTACTTGTTGTTATTACCTTAGTACCTCAGCTTCTCCATTCTGTTTCCCATCTTCCTCTCCATTCATGGGTCCAGTTAGTATCCCCAGAGTAATGCCTGAGGAGGACCAGCCAACAGGGCAGTTCAGCCTCCAGCAAAAACACTGCAACAAGTCTAGAATACAAAGTGGATTCACTCTTTGACTCCCCTAGCCGGGGTTTAAACCCCCCAGGCTAAAGTCTCCCCCTCCCCATTTCATTCAGCTCTCTGTGAATTCATAATGGAATGTTAAAATTGATGCCATGAACATACTGACACATGCCTGTGTTTGTATAATCTACCTTATGAACCAGTATTTAGCACAAAAAAAATAAAAATAGGACACTTTTCATTAAGGCATTCTGAACGGGAACCCATTTTGGGTGTTAGCATCATGTCGTGCTTTAGCTATTGAAAAATAGCAGATCTACAAGCTCATAGCGCGCCACCGAGTGGCGCGCTACGAGCTTGTAGGTCTGCTATTTTTTGAAAAATCGAAGAACGACTGACATTTTTTAGAATCTGATCTCGGGTCAGAATGGGTAAATCAGACCAGTGTGTGTCCAGTGGGAAACCTCGTGTGAATCTGATCTCGGGTCAGAATGGGTTAAAGGCATTCATTATCCTCTCTGACGGCTCCAGACAGCAGACACCTCCATTAGTGTAGGAGGTAAAGTGTGGCTTTGGAACCTTGGCTTGGATGACCTTCCATGATATACTGGAGCCACTTCCTGTGCTGATGAGCAAACCAAAACACTGACACAGGATATCCTGTCTGCTCCATACATCAGTAAATTCAGTCGTTCACACATAACAGAGGTTATACCTCGGTACCGATGTTCTTGACGCCCCCTTGAGTTCTGGACTGGAAGCTGGTGGCTCGGTACCAGGAGGTACACACACTCCTAGCTATCAGTGGGAAGGTACATGCATGGACCTCCTGGTTGGTGCCAACTGGTACAATCTTTGTAATTTGCGTTCGTACCAGCAGTGATGTAAACAGGTTTTCAATGTAATGAGTCCCAGGATGCAGGGATGGTCTATTAGAAATGAGTCCCAGGGACATTTTCTGAGTCCCACTTCAACGACGTTATAGGAGTCATATTATTTTGCCATTTTTTACAACTTGCAGCATTTAACTCCCATTTCATTTTATATGGTTATAACTTATAATGTCATGGTTATATTCATGTAGAAAACAGAAGAAGAAATGATTATTATAATTAAAGCTAGCAAAAATAAACTATAGAATAAAAAGAAAGTACAGTAGTGCATCTCGTGGATGCAGAGGTCGTTGTTTTATTGCGTCCCCTGAACTATAACCTGCGTTTTGGGATGCAAAATGCACCCTATTTTAATCACTGTACCAGTGAGAAGAGCACTCAGTCTTACTTGGCTAGTGAGACTGAACATCTCTCTCTCTCTGTCTGTCTGTCTGTCTGTCTGTCTGTCTGTCTGTCTGTCTGTCTGTCTGTCTGTCTGTCTGTTATGTTATTGCGAACGCTGTGAGCACTTACTATGAGACCTAGCAGATCATGTCTGTGTGTGTGTCCGTGTGTCCGTCCCCCCTTTGTGCCCATAATATATATGGAGCTGAGTGATTTGTTTGTGATTGATGCAACACACTCCATATTTGGACGTATAGCTGCTTTGGGGACTTCTTATATGGTTATGGCTGAGTCATGGTGAATTGTTATTGCAATTTATGATCTGCGTTCGCTTCCCGCGTTTGCGCGTCTTACTGGTGTAGTTGCTGTGTTGTGTCTGTTGTGTCTGTTGCACTGATGGCGTGTTAAACGTTAATCTCTTGTCGTTGCAGTTCTGCCAGCCTGGCGGTTGGAGGCTGTCCAGAGAGAGGAAGACGCCCACGTTCTTCACTGTGGTGCTGACGGACATCGAGTCCGACCGACACTACTGCTCCTGCATCACGTTCTTTGAGGCCGAGGTCAATCTGCAGGTACGGTTGTCATACGTATTGGTACTGTACTTGCATTATACAGTAGACACCAGGATGGGGAGGGGAGAGGGGGTGAAGGGGGGGGTCAGAAGTGCAAAAGGATGTAAAATCTGCATTATTTATATGTTTTACGGGTAAGTTTAAAAGGGTGAGGTAAAAAAGTGCATACTTTATTAATAAATCACACTTGTGTGAAGTGAGGGGCGCTCTTATCATCATACATCATCATATTTCGGCCAATCACTTTTTATCCTCACATTCCGTGCTCTGCCAATCCAACTTTTGGTGTGTGTGTGTGTGTGTGTGTGTGTGTGTGTGTGTGTGTGTGTGTGTGTGTGTGTGTGTGTGTGTGTGTGTGTGTGTGTGTGTGTGTGTGTGTGTGTGTGTGTGTGTGTGTGTGTGTGTGTGTGTGTGTGTGTGTGTGTGTGTGTGTGTGTGTGTGTGTGTGTGTAAACACAGACTTTGTCCTAACTAATTAAATGCCATTGACAATGAATGGACAATAATTATGAGTGTTTGTGTAAACACAAACCTTGAAGACGAAGGTGAGGACCCAAATTCTGATTGGCCAGAATGAGATGATGTACGTATGATGATGTAGGATGATAAGAGCGCCCCTCACTTCACACATCAGGTGTGATTTCTATCCTCACATTCCGCACTCAGCCAGTCAAATAATCGTTATGGGGTACACACAAACACACAAAGCTGGGCATAGGAGGGTCGCTGCTCTTTCGCCTGGAAAGGAGTCAGCTGAGGTGGTTTGGGCATCTGGTTAGGATGCCTCTCGGGCATCTCCCTAGGGAGGTCCTCAACGCACGTCCCACTGGGAGGAGACCCCCGGGGCAGACCAAGGATCACGTCCCACTGTGAGGAGACCCCGGGGCAGACCAAGGATCACGTCCCACTGGGAGGAGACCCCGGGGCAGACCAAGGATCACGTCCCACTGGGAGGAGACCCCGGGGCAGACCAAGGATCACATCCCACTGGGAGGAGACCCCCGGGGCAGACCAAGGACCACTTCCCACTGGGAGGAGACCCCCGGGGCAGACCAAGGATCACGTCCCACTGGGAGGAGACCCCGGGGCAGACCAAGGACCACGTCCCACTGGGAGGAGACCCTCGGGGCAGACCAAGGACCACGTCCCACTGGGAGGAGACCCCGAGGCAGACCAAGGACCACGTCCCACTGGGAGGAGACCCCGGGGCAGACCAAGGATCACGTCCCACTGGGAGGAGACCCCGGGGCAGACCAAGGATCACGTCCCACTGGGAGGAGACCCCGGGACAGTCTAAGGATCACGTCCCACTGGGAGGAGACCCCAGGGCAGACCAAGGACCACGTCCCACTGGGAGGAGACCCCGGGACAGTCTAAGGATCACGTCCCACTGGGAGGAGACCCCCGGGGCAGACCAAGGACCACGTCCCACTGGGAGGAGACCCCGGGACAGTCTAAGGATCATGTCCCACTGGGAGGAGACCCCAGGGCAGACCAAGGATCACGTCCCACTGGGAGGAGACCCCCGGGACAGACCAAGGCGCAGATGGAGGAAACACATCGACTCACTGGCCTTGGAACTTCTCGGAATCCCCCCCAGGAGGAAGTCACTAATGTTGCTCTGGAGAGGGAAGTCTGGAGCTCTCTGGTGGAGCTGTTGCCCCCCGCGACCCGACTACGGATAAGCGGTTGAAGATGGATGGAGGAGGGTCTAGTGGCCCTCAAAGAAATGAAAGATAAAATAAAATAAAAACTATATTTACTCATTATTTGTTTTGAGGTTATAGGTTAATAACCCTAATTGCATAAAAACGAATGACCGCTATGCAGTAATAGAGAAGAAGAAGCCAGGTAATGTTGACGTAGACCAGCAGTAAAATAATGACTCTTATATCAAACATCTCATCCATTCCACATCATCTTTTCCAAAGTGCCATTACTGGATGCATGTGCCTTTGATCATGGAACCAGTGGGGGTATACTTTGATTGAGCAACCTTTCCTCATTTCCTCTTTTGTTTTCCATCATTATCCCATTCTGAACGGGAACCCATTTTGGTGTTTAGCATCATGTTATGCTTTAGCTATTGAAAAATAGCAGATCTACAAGCTCATAGCGCGCCACCGAGTGGCGCGCTACGAGCTTGTAGGTCTGCTATTTTTTGAAAAATCGAAGAACGACTGACATTTTTAGAATCTGATCTCAGGTCAGAATGGGTTCATCAGACCAGTGTGTGTCCTAGTGGAAACCTCGTATGAATCTGATCTCAGGTCAGAATGGGTTATCTAATTGTATTGTTGTCGTGTTCTGGGGGGACATGTTTTTGCCATTAGGAATGTCTGTCCTTTGTCTGATGTTCTCCAGAACTGAACTGGAGGCCTGAAGCAAAAAGGGCTGATCTATTGACATCGACATCTCATCCCCTCTAGCAGAACTATCGATGGACTTTTATTTTGATCACAACCAGAACAAAAACCCTCAGAACTCTCATACATTTGTTACGAATGTAATCATTGGCACTGACAAGTGGTTGTGTTGTGGAAGAACAACTTAAGTGGTTGTTTCAATGTTTACCTACGTACCAATGAGGACAATTCACAGACCTGGATGAATCACTCGATGGAAATGTCATATATATACATTTGTAGCCTCTCTGATTCCCATCAAGAATCGTAATGATTTTTTTGTCAATGTTTTGTGAATCAGACCAATTATGACATTATATCGTTTGTTTGCCGGGATGCAAAAACCACTGGTATTTTTTAGTTGGATTCAAAGGCCCAGCTGGAAGCAGAGTAACACGTCAACAACGTTATAACTCCTTTGGCATGTTTAGCCAATACTGGCAGGTAGTGCAACACATAGACTACTGTCTCTGGTGCTGCTCACAGACCTGTGTTTGGTAGTAGTACAGTAGAGTAGAGTAGTCAAACATTTTAAAGGTATATTCAGTGATTTCACTCAAAAAACCTTAGGTTTCGTTTTTGGCTGTGGGACCTAAGCCTTCGTCCAATCAGGATAGAGAGTCAAAAACGAAACTTAAACTGGGGACAGGGAGGAACTCCTTATATGGTCAGCACACTCTATAGTAGAGAGGATTATCACAACAAAACAAAAAAATAAGTGATATTTGAATTAAGTGAAATCACTGAATATACCTTTAATATTTGCGCAGATTGATGTAGTGAATATGACGTCATCAACGTGTCAGATCCACAGGGAGGCCATTGTTGGACCCTGTCTTGTTCCTCCTCCACCCACCTTCTTTTTCTTTTTTTAAAGGTATATTCAGTGATTTCACTTAATTAAAATATCACTTATTTTTTTGTTTTGTTGTGATAATCCTCTCTACTATAGAGTGTGCTGACCATATAAGGAGTTCCTCCCTGTCCCCAGTTAACCCCTGGGGGTCAAAAAACCTTAGGTTTCGTTTTTTGACTCTCTATCCTGATTAGACGAATTAGGCTTAGGTCCCACAGCCAAAAACGAAACCTGAGTGAAATCACTGAATATATCTTTAAATGTTTTTTTGTGGCTTTCACCTTTATTTTATATTTTTGAGTGGTGCAACCACTCCAAGGAACAGCTTTGTCCGTGTTCACCTACAGTATGTATGTATGTGACGTTCACATTATACGTTCACACTGCCAGACTGGATTAGCAGCCAATAAGGTGCCTGGACGGACCGCTGAGACATGGCCCAGGCCCACCATCTTTTTTGAGTGGCGCTAGCCCCTCCTACTGTATACATACAGGTCTAATGACGTGTCTTTAGTTCAATGTTTGTTTAAAAAAACGCCATTGACAATGAAGGGAACATTTGTCATATTGTCTCTTTATTGTTAATATAATGGCGTTTAATGTTGGCCACCGTTTGTTTTACATCACCATTACATCACCTAATCAACATGAGTTGGACTTTAATAATAGCGCCCCTCACTTTTTTTTCCCTTAAAGGGACACTTCACCCTTTTTGCAAAAAAATAATATGTTAATGACGTTTAGAAGCTTTAGATCACTTTCCTGGGGGTATTTATGTGTGTAATATGTGGTTTTAGATATTTTTGATTGTAGCAGTGAGCCTGTTGTCTCTGATGTCATGGACACTGGTCTCACTACCTTCCTGGACTACAATTCCCATAATTATTTGGTGCACTGCTCCTTCTTGTGGATAGGGGGGAGAGCTGTCTTACTGAGACAACATGTAGTCCAGGAAGGAAGTGAGCCCAGTGTCCATGACACCAGAGACACCAGGCTCACTGCTACAATCTAAAATATCTAAAACCACATATTACACACATAAAGACCCCCAGGAAAGTGTTCTAAAGCTCCTAAACGTCATTAACATATATTTTTTTTGCAAAAAGGGTGAAGTGTCCCTTTAACAAACTTGGGTCAACTTGAATTTTGAGCCAAAGGACAGAAATAGTAATGCATACATAGGTTTAGAAAGCTTGTCTTTCCAAAAGCATGCATAGTGACAACAGATGGTCAGCGTTTAAAGGACAGTTCAGCTGGAGACATGGGGTGATTATCACATTAGATGTTAGGGTTCCAAACAAACAACAAACCTCCCAACCTGTTAAGAGTTTAGACTATATTTTGGCCTGGGTTTGGACATCATTTTCCATCAAAACAAACATGCATTCCAAGATCTTCCTAGATAGCCGAAGTTAGCTGAAAAACGTGAGGATGTTTAAACCCATTTTGGGCGGGATGCCGCGGGAACCCCTTTGGTGTTTCAACTATTGAAAAAATAGCAGATCAACAAGCTCATAGCGCGCCACTCGGTGGCGCGCTATGAGCTTGTATAGGTCTGCTATTTTTGAAAAATCGTGAAAATGTGCCTCAACTCTTTGAATATATATTATTACAGACTTACAGAGTGAACATTTTAACTCAAATCTTTGCTTCTGGAAGAACATATTTTCCGATGGGGGGGCATATATTTTTTGGGGTTCTTGACATGAAATATTGAGAACCACCGATACAGAAACATTTTTGAAGACTTCAGATTTTTTCAATGTCGACGTCGTCAGGCCTAAATGGGTTAACAATCTAACTGGGCTGCTTATCTAATATCTACCCAACTGGAGACTGGTGAGAGGAATGTTATTTTCTCTCATAATTGGAACCAAATCCTAAGCATAAACCAAAATCCTAAAGCATAATGGTTGAAACGAGATGCCCATCTCTCTGAATGGGGTATTTTGAACCCGTGCTCCTTGTGGGTCCCAGGATGCTGAAGCACTTCTGGTATGTTTTCGTTGTCTGGAGAGAGAGAATAGATTTTGTGATAAGGGCTTTAAGCTTTGGAATGAGTGATGAGTGGCTGGTATCTCCCCTGTTCCTCCGAACGGCTTCATGGACTCACGTCAGACACAATGAGAACCAGACTGAGGCTGTGCGGTGTTGACGGATGGAGAACCTTTTTGCATGCATGGTTTTCTTGGAGGAGCAGTTGGTGGTCAAAATACTTAGTGTTCTACCAACGGCATGGTTTCTCAAAGAGCAGTTATTTATTGTTCTTCTGTCCTACGTCATGACGTCCAGATTGTATCTCAAGATATAATAATAAGTGTTATTGTAGCAAGAAAAGAAAAAAAGACGTTGCTGTTGCTTGACCATTCTGTGAGTCCTGAATATTAATAGGTTTTTGAATATTATAAGCCAGGGTAAATGGAAAATGGTGCTTTTATATAGCGCCTTTATCCAAGGCGCTTTACAGAGATTGTGCATTACATTCACCCATTCATACAACCGATGGCAGAGGAAACCATGCAAGGCACCAACCTGCACATCGGGACCAATCAGGGGTTCAGTGTCTTGCTCAAGGACACTTGGACACCGACTCTGGGGGAATCTCACTCTAGCCCTGAGTCACCGCCCCCCCCCAGGGAATTGATAATGATGATTACTTTTGTATGCTATTGTCTGCGTGGGCGATGGACAGGATGTGACCTCAGGCTCACACCATATGATGTGTCGATGGCCTTATTCTGCTTGTTGGCTGGAAGTGATCACCTTTGAATGATAAAACAAGATGTTCTTTAAATCTAAATAATCACTCTACATTTTAAATGGTTAACAGAGATGATTGTTTTTAGCCTGTGTTATTAGTATTCCAACTCAAGAACGACAATCTACTTCTACTACAAAAGAAACCTCAATGTTTCCCCCCCCCCCCCCCATTTTCATTTTGTTGCCATGAACTTATATAATATCTTTCTTTACTTTTTGAACTTGGGCATCTTTCAGTTTTTATAGGGAACGGTTGGGGAAAGGTTTATTGCAAACTGTTGTTTGTAGTAGCAGCAAAACTCAGTCATCCTGTTAGAACGTGTTGAAATATGAAATGTTCTGGGTTTGAGGCAAATGTCGTGTTCAGTCAGTCTGCACCTACTGTACTCCTCATAAGACTCATAAGACAGTATAACAGGTTGTCCATGGGTACTTAACCCATTCTGAACGGGAACCCATTTTGGTGTTAGCATCATGTCGTGCTTTAGCTATTGAAAAATAGCAGATCTACAAGCTCATAGCGCGCCACCGAGTGGCGCGCTATGAGCTTGTAGGTCTGCTATTTTTGAAAAATCAAAGAACGACTGACATTTTTTTAAATCTGATCTCAGGTCAGAATGGGTTAATCAGACCAGTGTGTGTCCAGTGGAAACCTCGTATGAATCTGATCTCAGGTCAGAATGGTTTAATCAGACCAGTGTGTGTCCAGTGGAAACCTCGTATGAATCTGATCTCAGGTCAGAATGGGTTAATCACATGAACCCTAGCGTGCCCATTCTGGGCATGTTACAATAGGCATTAGGCGCAGAAATAGCAGAATCAATCAATAAATATATGCTCTTTTATCCAAGTGTCTGTTTTCACTACTGAATGACTATACTGACTATTATTGCGTCTGTGAAAATAATCAGCATTATTTTGAGACCCCGATCCGATACCGATATGGTGTTTTTAACCCATTCTGACCGGGAACCCATTTTGGTGTTAGCATCATGTTATGCTTTAGCTATTGAAAAATAGCAGATCTACAAGCTCATAGCGCGCCACCGAGTGGCGCGCTACGAGCTTGTAGGTCTGCTATTTTTGAAAAATCGAAGAACGACTGTGACATTTTTTAGAATCTGATCTCGGGTCAGAATGGGTTCATCAGACCAGTGTGTGTCCAGTGGAAACCTCGTATGAATATGATCTCAGGTCAGAATGGGCTAAGTACATGTGAAGGTATTTATTGTTTTTCTAATCTTCCAGGGGTCAAAGAGCATGGAGGCTGATGGAGATGATGAAGAGGAGGAAGAGGACGGCCTCGTCCAGCCAGCCCAAGTCTTTGCACCAAAAAGTCTCATTCTCGTCTCCAGGCTGGATTTCCCAGAAATATTCAGAGTAAAGTCGTTATATCATCATTAAATACTTTGTACTGTATGTATGCATGTCATGTAATAATAATAATAATAATAATAATAGCTCAGATTTATATAGCGCTTTTCTAAATACCCAAAGCGCTTTACATAGGAACACTATAGGAACAGACTTTATTAAGAGAAAAAAAACAAAGTAAAACATAACAGATACAGGGTTGAAAAGATAAAAGGATAAACGAGACGTCAACTGGGGAAAGCTATTTTGAAGAGGTGGGTTTTTGAGTGAGGTTTTGAAAGAGAGGAGAGAGGGAGCAACTCTGAGATGGTTGGGGAGTTCATTCCAGAGTTTGGGGGCCGAAACATAGAAGGCCCTGTCCCTGTACAATTGACTGGTTCTGCACCTTGTGGCTCATCAATCATCATTGGAATATTTGTGTGTTTGCAAACTAGGTGATTGACTTGTTAATGTGGGGACTAAGCACCGCATGGGCCTTGTCAGTGTTTAGCCTTAATATAGAGAAGATGTTAACGGATATTATTGCAATATGGATAATTTACTATGTGACTATCTCCTGTGTGTGGCTGCGTGTTTACTATGTGACTATCTCCTGTGTGTGGCTGCGTGTTTACTATGTGACTACCTCCTGTGTGTGGCTGCGTGTTTACTATGGGACTATCTCCTGTGTGTGGCTGCGTGTTTACTATGTGACTACCTCCTGTGTGTGGCTGCGTGTTTACTATGGGACTATCTCCTGTGTGTGGCTGCGTGTTTACTATGGGACTACCTCCTGTGTGTGGCTGCGTGTTTACTATGGGACTATCTCCTGTGTGTGGCTGCGTGTTTACTATGTGACTACCTCCTGTGTGTGGCTGCGTGTTTACTATGGGACTATCTCCTGTGTGTGGCTGCGTGTTTACTATGGGACTATCTCCTGTGTGTGGCTGCGTGTTTACGATGTGACTATCTCCGGTGTGTGGCTGCGTGTGGCTGCGTGTGGCTGCGTGTGGCTGCGTGCAGCGTAATATCTGACCAAAATGTCCTGTGTTTTCCTCCTAGGGCTGCTTGGGTCTGATCTACACGGTTTACATCGACAGCCTCAGCTTCCCTTTAGAGGGTCTAGTGGCCAATCTCTTCACGTTCCAGGTCCCTGTGGCAGGAGGATCACAGGTACTGTAATAATAATAATAATAATAATAAAGGTACTGTAAGGTTCTCCTGGTATTATGGGAATCATGTGTGTAGAAGCCATCCTCACTGTTTATGTATGTCTACTTATTATTATCACAATTGTTGGCATTATTGGGCTTTAGTTTGATGGGTTATAATGGAATTATTGTTTGGACAACAGGGGCACGCCTCCCCAGGCCTAATTGCTTGACAGAGGGTATAAGTAGGCCTGGGGGGTGATTGGGGAGCGGCATGCACCTGGTGGACAAATGGTTTTTACCTGACAGACAGCACAGAGATCATGCCATAACAAGGAAGAGAAGATGTGCCTGTTTGTAATGTATCATTCACTGCACTTTGGAAAGTAAATGCAAACCAAGAAGACATTGAACCTGTTGGACAATCTGTTTCTTATGTCTGCGTACATCCTTAACCCATTCTGACCGGGAACCCGTTTCGGTGTTAGCATCATGTTATGCTTTAGCTATTGAAAAATAGCAGATCTACAAGCTCATAGCGCGCCACCGAGTGGCGCGCTACGAGCTTGTAGGTCTGCTATTTTTGAAAAATCGAAGAACGACTGCCGCACGAGAGCTGGAGAGACGTGACCTTCGTGTTATGACGACGAAAACCGTAAATCAACACATGCTGTGTGGGGCTGCTGCTAGGGCTTCTGGGAAATCGAAGGCCAATGCAAGTGGACGGGGTACACAACGACGCCTCATGGAGGAGGGTCTTGTGGGGCGGTCGCACCGCCCGCCAAGATGGCGGGTGGTGCGATCGTTCATAACAACCGGATTTTCGTGGATCAAAAGCCCAAATACTTCAGCGTATGCTCTAAAGGTAATAAAACTATCTCGGCACAGTGTAGAATATTTGATTGGTCACGCGTTTTATGGAGTCAAAACAGTTAACCCATTCTGACCTGAGATCAGATTCATACGAGTTTTCCGCCGGACACACACTGGTCTGATGAACCCATTCTGACCTGAGATCAGATTCTAAAAAAATGTCAGTCGTTCTTCGATTTTTCAAAAATAGCAGACCTACAAGCTCGTAGCGCGCCACTCGGTGGCGCGCTATGAGCTTGTAGATCTGCTATTTTTCAATAGCTAAAGCATAACATGATGCTAACACCAACATGGGTTCCCGTTCAGAATGGGTTAATAAAGGATGACAACGTTTCGACCCCTCATGGGGGTCGAAACGTGCGGACTCCTTCTCCGTCTCCTAATCATATGCTTTGCAAAGCATTCCCAGAATACCTGGCTCACAGGTATTCTGGGGAGTGCTTTGCAAAGCATTCCCGGAATGCCACAGCCTGGCTGACCTTGTCACTCTGTCCCCCGTAGCCACAGACTACAGACTTCTAGAGGTCGTGTCGGGTTAACGTTGCTGTTCTGCTACTACTGCGACATGGTGCTTATATGTTTGAGGCGATAGTTATGTTTTACTGCCCCTTTAAATCATGCTAAAGTTAAGGATGGAGGAATGTTTTGTTTTTGCGCGGCGATCAAGAAAGATTGTGTTTACAGTTCAGGTCCAGTCCTGTTTAGATGGTGCCAGAGATTACCTTCAGCCATGGGCAGACAGTTTTATGCTTGTATTACTTACTGTATTACTCGTGTAACTCATGGATGGGGCATTAGGTTGGATGAGGCATTAGGTTTGATGGGGCATTAGGTTGGATGAGGCATTAGGTTGGATGAGGCATTAGGTTTGATGGGGCATTAGGTTGGATGGGGTGGCAGTGGTAGTTAGTGCAGACGCTGATGCCAGGGGCAGTAAAATGTATTGGTAGCATAATGGGGGAAAAGTCTACTAACTACAAAACATCTATCCTTGCTCTGGTAAAAAAATTACTGCATTTGGTTCAAATAATGGAATAATTCAATTCTCTGAGAGTAAAGAATTACGTCTTTGATTCAGATCCCATTCTGACCGATATCCCAATTCCCCAATAAGATATTACTCCCTCCTTCAAGTCTAAGACTACTTTAAGCAGATTAAACCACTGAAGCACTGAGAAAACTTTCTTCGTCCTTTTTTTCAAACTTGACTACGGTAGCGGTGGTCTCAAAAACATAAGGGAAACTTTGACAGGAAAAGACTCGCTCACCGTATAGAAAATAGAAGTAAAACTCCTTAGACTGAGACTTAGAAAAATATATTTTTTATTTTATTTTATCATGCTCTTATGGCTGCAATTAAAAACCAAACGTTTGGGTCCTAAAACCTTCGTCAGTGCTATCCCAGCAGATTAAACCAAGCATCATTTAGAAACGACCCCCCAGGAGGGCCACAGGCTCATTCTTCAACAGCACACCCTGTTCCAATCCTGACCCAAACTGTCATCATTAACCCATTCTGAACGGGAACCCATTTTGGTGTTAGCATCATGTTATGCTTTAGCTATTGAAAAATAGCAGATCTACAAGCTCATAGCGCGCCACCGAGTGGCGCGCTACGAGCTTGTAGGTCTGCTATTTTTTGAAAAATCGAAGAACGACTGACATTTTTAGAATCTGATCTCAGGTCAGAATGGGTTAATCAGACCAGTGTGTGTCCAGTGGAAACCTCGTATGAATCTGATCTCAGGTCAGAATGGGTTAAACACACCCTGTTCCT
>NW_027666026.1:0-27500 GCF_963924005.1 Protomyctophum bolini | reverse complement strand
ACTGTAGTCCGCAAAGCAAACACAATCCATACAGTATGTCACGATTGAAGAAAGCACACAACGTACGTCAGTATTATTCCTGATAGAGGCCAGTTCTCTCATCTCAGTTTCACTGAGAGGAGATTGAAGTTGTTATTGTTTCACAAAAAAAAAAAAAAAGATCTAACCAACTTTGAATGAACCATATCTGTCTTGTTTCATGTCCACAGACCTCCAGATCTCGTTTTATGGAAATATTGTATCAAACCTTAACCCATTCTGAACGGGAACCCGTTCTGGTGTTAGCATCATGTTATGCTTTAGCTATTGAAAAATAGCAGATCTACAAGCTCATAGCGCGCCACCGAGTGGCGCGCTACGAGCTTGTAGGTCTGCTATTTTTGAAAAATCGAAGAACGACTGACATTTTTTAGAATCTGATCTCAGGTCAGAATGGGTTAATCAGACCAGTGTGTGTCCAGTGGAAACCTCGTATGAATCTGATCTCAGGTCAGAATGGGTTAAGCAGCTATTATAGGAAAACAGTAATTGGCTGCCACAGTAATCCAGCATACAGTATGTATGTGTACAGTTATGTGTAGCTGACCTAAACATTTGCATCTCCTCCAAATAATACCTTCAACATTGTCTGATAGGTACAGTATACAATCAGGCATCCGAGTTGCACAACATGCTACAGTATAACTACCAGTAAGACGCGCAAACGCGGGAAGCGAACGCAGCTGAGACCCTGCAGATCATGTCTGTCTGTCTGTGTGTCTGTGTGTCTGTCCCGCTGTTACTGTATATGTGGACCTGGCCCCTTTTGTGCCCATATATGGAGCTGAGTGATTTGTTTGTGATTGATGCAACACACTCCATATTTGGACGTACACTCCATATTTGGACGTATAGCGGGACAGACAGACAGACAGACACACAGACAGACGTGATCTGCTAGGTCTCATAGTAAGTGCTCACTGCGTTCGCAATCACTGCGTTCGCAATAACATGTAAGATTCGTTACGGAGTAGAACAGAGTCCCCTTCTCACTGCAGATACATTGGTTTTGCAGTTTAGTTTTATTGTGTAGCATGATGGATATTATTGAGTTATTTCTAACTGAGAGTCAGAGTACGGTGTGGTGCACAAATTAAATGCTGAGACTTACTTGCCTTATTGTAAGTGGTGTTATATATAAATACTGTATATTAATAGTTGTCCAGCTTTTGGAATGACTTACATGTAACGACGGGCCACATTGTGCCTGTCAGTCAGCTTATGGTCGTTGAACATTCATACATTCATTCCACTTACAGTACTGCAGCGGAGATAAATATTACATTTATTATTACATACAAGCTCATAGCGCGCCACCGAGTGGCACGCTACGAGCTTGTAGGTCTGCTATTTTTTGAAAAATCGAAGAACGACTGACATTTTTAGAATCTGATCTCGGGTCAGAATGGGTTAATCAGACCAGTGTGTGTGTGTGTCCAGCTGAAACCTCGTATGAATCTGATCTCAGGTCAGAATGGGTTAACCCTTTGGGCCACATTACGTGAAGGTGGGGGGGGGGCATGTGAGCGCCAGTTGCCCGTGACGTGTATCACGGCCTGTTACATCAGAGCCCAGACCTCAGCGGTGGGACGTGTTGGTGAAGTTGGCGAGCGAGCGGACGTGTGGCCGGTCCACACACCGTCCTGCTGCCTGCGTCCACACAGGTCATCCCAGTCATGTCAGAGGAATGTGTGTTAGAAACATGTCACGCTGCTGCAGAGGAAAGGAAACCCCCCGGGGGAACGAGGAAGGGACTGGGGGCGACCGAGCGTCAACAGAGCTGCTGTTTTCTAGCCTTTGTCTCTCCTTCTGTTGACCTGCTTTATTTAGGGCTCGGAAATGTTGTTGTTTTCCATAAGATAAGCAAACACCTGAAACTACGGCTGTAGAGATAGAGATATCACAGCTTGAAGGTTAATTCTTTTTTTTTTTTTATGTTTTTTTTTTTATATATTTGACGTTTAATACGTCATTGTCAAAATGGAGAGAATAAAAAAAAGCACTGCTAAATGTATTGCACTCTAATTCTTTGTCAGAGACAGTAGTAGTATCCACACATCCACTATTTTGAAATTTGAGATGGCTTTGAAGAGTGCGTGTGCGTGTGTGTGTGTGTGTGTGTGTGTGTGTGTGTGTGTGTGTGTGTGTGTGTGTGTGTGTGTGTGTGTGTGTGCGCGCGTGTGCGTTAGACAGTATATTGCTACTGTAATACAGTAGGTCCCCCACTTTATTTGTGGGCAGAGTTTCAGAAATGTTGGTATTGATTATAGTAATAGCTGGTGTGTTTAATTCTCTGTGTTTTTTTTAAAAATAATTATGCTTTGTTAAAGTTGTGTCACTTCTCTTTTTTTTATATAACTTTGTTTATTGGTTTTTTTCACAGAAGCATTATTTAAATACTGAGTTTGACAAATAATAAATGGTGGCATTGACAGCTTCTCTTAAATAAACCCCACAATGATGACATAAAAGAGTAAAAACACATGGAATTTTCACCCCAAAGAAAAAGGACAACAGAAAACAAGACAAACAAACCTTAAATACAATATCAGTAAAAGTTGAAAAATAAAAGGCAGACAAAAACAGACAACGGTACACAACATCCTATCAACAATCATAGGTACATGATACATCCATAATCCAATACAATACAGTCCATACAATCACAGTATAAGCTACTTTTACAACAACAGTCCAGCAGACCTCACTCATCCCCAAGCAGAGACGGATTCAGACTCTGAACGAATTGAAAGAATGGACCCCATATCCTCCCAAACTGTCACTTCTCATTTAGACCATTTTTCAGAAGTAGGTGGTTGGCAATTTTTGTCATTTTTTTGTTCCATTGCCACAGATTTAGTTGAATCCAACATACAGTATATAATATACCGGTAGTTAGAATTTCCTGTTTATCACTGATATCTGAACCTATCTCAGATACGCAGAGATCCCGACCCAGCGCCCCCCAGTGGTGCGGATGTGTTTGCCTGTGTTAGTTCCTCTGTCTTTATCACTCCAACGTGTGACGAATCGCTCCGTCTGTCAGTCGCTCGATAGGAAACAATAACAGGAACTGTAAAGTTAGAATTCATCCGGACTGTCAGATCGGTATTTGACATAATATTTATACCGCGAGAAAGTATGTAATTTCCTCCTGTTATTCAATCGTTGTGTTTTCACACACATACAGAACTGAGAAGGTTCATACAGTACGTTATGCACAGTGTCCAAAGATACATTATCAATTGATTATTATAATATTATGCCCATGTATTGCTCATAGTGTCGCCATGCTTACAATGCACAGTAACGCAAGCAGCTGGTTGTGTTGATGCATCAAATGCTTTTGGAAAAACATCACACAATCGTTCACGAAATCAATATTGTTTACTCTAATTTGTATTTCATTGTCAAAATCCCCCCCCCCCCCCCCCCCCACTGAAAGTATGTTTTTGATAAATTGTCTTGGAATAATAAGGCATGAGTCACATTCCAACAAATACCTCATTAATTATATTCTCTGTTGTTTTTCACCCCTCCAGGAATCCAGAACGTTCTGAGTCTTTTCTGTGCCGTTCTGACGGAGCACAAGGTCGTGTTCCACTCCACGTCTTACCAGAGACTGGGAGAGGCTTCGCGCGCACTGGAGGCCCTGATGTTCCCGCTCAAATACAGGTGTGTACCAGAATTGTACCTACGTACCGCTCAGAACCCGGCAGAGTAGTTCCGGAGTGGTTCCGACGGATTGTGTGGCCCTGGTTTTTCCCCTAGTGGGTCTGATCGAAGGTACAGTAGCTACTGGGACGTAAGTCGGGACTTGATCACTCCCGGCTGGGTCACCTGAGTGAGGGGTATGATGATGTTCGAGAGACCCGAAACCCTGATGACCTCGGGATACATCACTGAGGATACATCCCAGGTGATGACCTCAGGATACGTCACTGAGGATACGTCCCAGTTGACCTTGGGATACATCACTGAGGATATACGTCCCAGGTGATGACCTCAGGATACGTCACTGAGGATACGTCCCAGTTGACCTTGGGATACATCACTGAGGATATACGTCCCAGGTGATGACCTCGGGATACATCACTGAGGATACGTCCCAGGTGATGACCTTGGGATACATCACTGAGGATACGTCCCAGGTGATGACCTCAGGATACATCACTGAGGATACGTCCCAGGTGATGACCTCAGGATACATCACTGAGGATACGTCTCAGGTGAAGACCTCAGGATACATCACTGAGGATACGTCCCAGGTGAAGACCTCAGGATACATCACTGAGGATACGTCCCAGGTGAAGACCTCAGGATACATCACTGAGGATACGTCCCAGGTGATGACCTCAGGATACATCACTGAGGATACGTCCCAGGTGATGACCTTGGGATACATCACTGAGGATACGTCCCAGGTGATGACCTTGGGATATATCACTGAGGATACGTCCCAGGTGATGACCTTGGGATACATCACTGAGGATACGTCCCAGGTGATGACCTCAGGATACATCACTGAGGATACGTCCCAGGTGATGACCTCGGGATACATCACTGAGGATACGTCCCAGGTGATGACCTCAGGATACATCACTGAGGATACGTCCCAGGTGATGACCTCAGGATACATCACTGAGGATACGTCCCAGGTGATGACCTTGGGATACATCACTGAGGATACGTCCCAGGTGATGACCATCATGGGATACATCACTGAGGATACGTCCCAGGTGATGACCTTGGGATACATCACTGAGGATACGTCCCAGGTGATGACCTTGGGATACATCACTGAGGATACGTCCCAGGTGATGACCTCAGGATACATCACTGAGGATACGTCCCAGGTGATGACCTTGGGATACATCACTGAGGATACGTCCCAGGTGATGACCTCAGGATACATCACTGAGGATACGTCCCAGGTGATGACCTTGGGATACATCACTGAGGATACGTCCCAGGTGATGACCTCAGGATACATCACTGAGGATACGTCCCAGGTGATGACCTCAGGATACATCACTGAGGATACGTCCCAGGTGATGACCTTGGGATACATCACTGAGGATACGTCCCAGGTGATGACCATCATGGGATACATCACTGAGGATACGTCCCAGGTGATGACCTTGGGATACATCACTGAGGATACGTCCCAGGTGATGACCTTGGGATACATCACTGAGGATACGTCCCAGGTGATGACCTCAGGATACATCACTGAGGATACGTCCCAGGTGATGACCTTGGGATACATCACTGAGGATACGTCCCAGGTGATGACCTCAGGATACATCACTGAGGATACGTCCCAGGTGATGACCTCAGGATACATCACTGAGGATACGTCCCAGGTGATGACCTCAGGATACATCACTGAGGATACGTCCCAGGTGATGACCTCAGGATACATCACTGAGGATGCGTCCCAGGTGATGACCTCAGGATACATCACTGAGGATACGTCCCAGGTGATGACCTTGGGATACATCACTGAGGATACGTCCCAGGTGATGACCTCAGGATACATCACTGAGGATGCGTCCCAGGTGATGACCTCAGGATACATCACTGAGGATGCGTCCCAGGTGATGACCTTGGGATACATCACTGAGGATACGTCCCAGGTGATGACCTTATTTTCGTTCTGTGCTTGACTCCATAATGGCATGGAGTGATTCTGACAAGGCTGCCTAATGTGTTAAGTCAAGCGTTTATACAGAAAGTTTTAGATTTTCTTTTATTATAATGTTTTTATATTTGACAATTAAAAAAATGTCATACTTAATCTAAGAGTGCATCCAATATACGGCATACAGACTGGTTGTCTTTATACTCTGTGGCGCATCATCTAATTTAATTACAGTATCCACTTTAACCCATTTAGGCCTGACGTCGAAATAAATATAAAGTCTTCTGAAGATTTGTGCCACATTTTCACGATTTTTCCAAAAATAGCAGACCTACAAGCTATGAGCTTGTAGATCTGCAATTTTTCAATAGCTAAAGTATTACATAATGCTTAGTTAAAACACCAAAAGGGGTTCCCGCCCAGAATGTGTTAACAGCAGTAGCACGCACATTGTGGTAAAAATGCATCATAACTTAATTCTCAAATTATTTTCCAAACGTCTTACCACTTTTTAGCTATTTTTGAGTGGTGTAACCACTCCAAGGAACAGCAATGTCTGTGTACACCTATGTACCTATGTATGTGGTCATGAGCACCAGTATATGCCTATTAGTACCAGTAGGGGCGCTGTTTGCCAGAAACGGAGAGAGAGAGATAGTATTAGTGCTGCACTGTTGCCTGCTAATGAGAGAGAGAGAGAGAGAGAGAGAGGGGAGGAGTTGCACCACTCAGTTCACACGGGTGTGATTTTTCTTATTCATAATAGGTGAGTTGGCTTTTTGTAAGTGGATTTCAAAATGGCTCACACGCGAATCCTCTTTCTCTACTATAGCCTTTTGAAATGGCCGCTAATGCACATATATCTTACTTTCTTTGTCTCAACTCAGCTACCCGTACATCCCCATTCTGCCGTCGCGGCTGCTCGAAGTCCTCAGCTCACCCACCCCCTTCATCATCGGAGTCCACTCCATGTTCCAGAGCGAAATCCAGGACCTGGTGAGTACAAATAATATTAGTACATTTGGTTGGTCAATTAGACCCCATTCTGTCAGACCCCATAACACGTCAAAGACAGCCGTAAATCGCAGATTGCAGGATATTTCTCAACGTATTTAGATTATGCTAAAAAGGGGACGATACTCCATCATTGCAAGAGAGTTTGTGGAGTTCAGACATTCTTTCTCCTGACCAGGGCAGATATGGTTCAGCCCCATGAGGAGCCCGCTGGTTTCAGAAACACTCATCCATCCAAAGACAAAGTCTTTATTTAGACGGTTTCGGGTCAACCTTATCAGGCGTGCTTGCGTGTTACTCATACTGTATATCACAACTCTCTCCCACTCAATGAACTCAAACTGGTTGACATGTCAGTGGGTTGTCTGTTCCCCAGTTGGACTGAACTCAAACTGGTTGACATGTCAGTGGGCTGTCTGTTCCCCCAGTTGGACTGAACTCAGACTGGTTGACATGTCAGTGGGCTGTCTGTTCCCCAGTTGGACTGAACTCAGACTGGTTGACATGTCAGTGGGTTGTCTGTTCCCCAGTTGAACTCAAACTGGTTGACATGTCAGTGGGTTGTCTGTTCCCCCAGTTGGACTGAACTCAGACTGGTTGACATGTCAGTGGGCTGTCTGTTCCCCAGTTGGACTGAACTCAGACTGGTTGACATGTCAGTGGGTTGTCTGTTCCCCAGTTGAACTCAAACTGGTTGACATGTCAGTGGGCTGTCTGTTCCCCAGTTGGACTGAACTCAAACTGGTTGACATGTCAGTGGGCTGTCTGTTCCCCCAGTTGGACTGAACTCAAACTGGTTGACATGTCTGTGGGTTGTCTGTTCCCCAGTTGGACTGAACTCAAACTGGTTGACATGTCAGTGGGTTGTCTGTTCCCCAGTTGGACTGAACTCAAACTGGTTGACATGTCAGTGGGCTGTCTGTTCCCCAGTTGGACTGAACTCAAACTGGTTGACATGTCTGTGGGCTGTCTGTTCCCCAGTTGGACTGAACTCAAACTGGTTGACATGTCAGTGGGCTGTCTGTTCCCCAGTTGGACTGAACTCAAACTGGTTGACATGTCTGTGGGTTGTCTGTTCCCCAGTTGGACTGAACTCAAACTGGTTGACATGTCTGTGGGCTGTCTGTTCCCCAGTTGGACTGAACTCAAACTGGTTGACATGTCAGTGGGTTGTCTGTTCCCCAGTTGGACTGAACTCAAACTGGTTGACATGTCAGTGGGTTGTCTGTTCCCCAGTTGAACTCAGACTGGTTGACATGTCAGTGGGTTGTCTGTTCCCCAGTTGAACTCAAACTGGTTGACATGTCAGTGGGTTGTCTGTTCCCCCAGTTGGACTGAACTCAGACTGGTTGACATGTCAGTGGGCTGTCTGTTCCCCAGTTGGACTGAACTCAGACTGGTTGACATGTCAGTGGGTTGTCTGTTCCCCAGTTGAACTCAAACTGGTTGACATGTCAGTGGGCTGTCTGTTCCCCAGTTGGACTGAACTCAAACTGGTTGACATGTCAGTGGGCTGTCTGTTCCCCCAGTTGGACTGAACTCAAACTGGTTGACATGTCTGTGGGTTGTCTGTTCCCCAGTTGGACTGAACTCAAACTGGTTGACATGTCAGTGGGTTGTCTGTTCCCCAGTTGGACTGAACTCAAACTGGTTGACATGTCAGTGGGCTGTCTGTTCCCCAGTTGGACTGAACTCAAACTGGTTGACATGTCAGTGGGCTGTCTGTTCCCCAGTTGGACTGAACTCAAACTGGTTGACATGTCAGTGGGTTGTCTGTTCCCCAGTTGGACTGAACTCAAACTGGTTGACATGTCAGTGGGTTGTCTGTTCCCCAGTTGAACTCAAACTGGTTGACATGTCAGTGGGTTGTCTGTTCCCCAGTTGGACTGAACTCAAACTGGTTGACATGTCAGTGGGTTGTCTGTTCCCCAGTTGGACTGAACTCAAACTGGTTGACATGTCAGTGGGTTGTCTGTTCCCCAGTTGAACTCAAACTGGTTGACATGTCAGTGGGTTGTCTGTTCCCCAGTTGAACTCAAACTGGTTGACATGTCAGTGGCTGTCTGTTCCCCAGTTGGACTGAACTCAAACTGGTTGACATGTCAGTGGGTTGTCTGTTCCCCAGTTGAACTCAAACTGGTTGACATGTCAGTGGGCTGTCTGTTCCCCAGTTGAACTCAGACTGGTTGACATGTCAGTGGGTTGTCTGTTCCCCAGTTGAACTCAAACTGGTTGACATGTCTGTGGGTTGTCTGTTCCCCAGTTGGACTGAACTCAGACTGGTTGACATGTCAGTGGGTTGTCTGTTCCCCAGTTGAACTCAAACTGGTTGACATGTCAGTGGGTCTGTCTGTTCCCCAGTTGGACTGAACTCAAACTGGTTGACATGTCAGTGGCTGTCTGTTCCCCAGTTGGACTGAACTCAAACTGGTTGACATGTCAGTGGGTTGTCTGTTCCCCAGTTGAACTCAAACTGGTTGACATGTCAGTGGGCTGTCTGTTCCCCAGTTGAACTCAAACTGGTTGACATGTCAGTGGGCTGTCTGTTCCCCAGTTGAACTCAGACTGGTTGACATGTCAGTGGGTTGTCTGTTCCCCAGTTGAACTGAACTCAAACTGGTTGACATGTCAGTGGGTTGTCTGTTCCCCAGTTGAACTCAAACTGGTTGACATGTCAGTGGGTTGTCTGTTCCCCAGTTGAACTCAAACTGGTTGACATGTCTGTGGGTTGTCTGTTCCCCAGTTGGACTCAAACTGGTTGACATGTCAGTGGGCTGTCTGTTCCCCAGTTGGACTGAACTCAAACTGGTTGACATGTCAGTGGGTTGTCTGTTCCCCAGTTGAACTGAACTCAAACTGGTTGACATGTCTGTGGGTTGTCTGTTCCCCAGTTGAACTGAACTCAAACTGGTTGACATGTCTGTGGGTTGTCTGTTCCCCAGTTGAACTGAACTCAAACTGGTTGACATGTCAGTGGGTTGTCTGTTCCCCAGTTGAACTCAAACTGGTTGACATGTCAGTGGGTTGTCTGTTCCCCAGTTGGACTCAGACTGGTTGACATGTCAGTGGGTTGTCTGTTCCCCAGTTGAACTCAAACTGGTTGACATGTCAGTGGGTTGTCTGTTCCCCAGTTGAACTCAGACTGGTTGACATGTCAGTGGGTTGTCTGTTCCCCAGTTGAACTCAAACTGGTTGACATGTCAGTGGGTTGTCTGTTCCCCAGTTGAACTCAGACTGGTTGACATGTCAGTGGGTTGTCTGTTCCCCAGTTGAACTCAGACTGGTTGACATGTCAGTGGGTTGTCTGTTCCCCAGTTGAACTCAGACTGGTTGACATGTCAGTGGGTTGTCTGTTCCCCAGTTGAACTCAGACTGGTTGACATGTCAGTGGGTTGTCTGTTCCCCAGTTGAACTCAAACTGGTTGACATGTCAGTGGGTTGTCTGTTCCCCAGTTGAACTCAGACTGGTTGACATGTCAGTGGGTTGTCTGTTCCCCAGTTGAACTCAAACTGGTTGACATGTCAGTGGGTTGTCTGTTCCCCAGTTGAACTCAGACTGGTTGACATGTCAGTGGGTTGTCTGTTCCCCAGTTGAACTCAAACTGGTTGACATGTCAGTGGGTTGTCTGTTCCCCAGTTGAACTCAAACTGGTTGACATGTCAGTGGGTTGTCTGTTCCCCAGTTGAACTCAGACTGGTTGACATGTCAGTGGGTTGTCTGTTCCCCAGTTGGACTGAACTCAAACTGGTTGACATGTCAGTGGGTTGTCTGTTCCCCAGTTGAACTCAAACTGGTTGACATGTCAGTGGGTTGTCTGTTCCCCAGTTGAACTCAGACTGGTTGACATGTCAGTGGGTTGTCTGTTCCCCAGTTGAACTCAAACTGGTTGACATGTCAGTGGGTTGTCTGTTCCCCAGTTGAACTCAGACTGGTTGACATGTCAGTGGGTTGTCTGTTCCCCAGTTGAACTCAAACTGGTTGACATGTCAGTGGGTTGTCTGTTCCCCAGTTGAACTCAGACTGGTTGACATGTCAGTGGGTTGTCTGTTCCCCAGTTGAACTCAGACTGGTTGACATGTCAGTGGGTTGTCTGTTCCCCAGTTGAACTCAGACTGGTTGACATGTCAGTGGGTTGTCTGTTCCCCAGTTGAACTCAGACTGGTTGACATGTCAGTGGGTTGTCTGTTCCCCAGTTGAACTCAAACTGGTTGACATGTCAGTGGGTTGTCTGTTCCCCAGTTGAACTCAAACTGGTTGACATGTCAGTGGGTTGTCTGTTCCCCAGTTGAACTCAGACTGGTTGACATGTCAGTGGGTTGTCTGTTCCCCAGTTGGACTGAACTCAAACTGGTTGACATGTCAGTGGGTTGTCTGTTCCCCAGTTGAACTCAAACTGGTTGACATGTCAGTGGGTTGTCTGTTCCCCAGTTGAACTCAGACTGGTTGACATGTCAGTGGGTTGTCTGTTCCCCAGTTGAACTCAGACTGGTTGACATGTCAGTGGGTTGTCTGTTCCCCAGTTGAACTCAAACTGGTTGACATGTCAGTGGGTTGTCTGTTCCCCAGTTGAACTCAGACTGGTTGACATGTCAGTGGGCTGTCTGTTCCCCAGTTGAACTCAGACTGGTTGACATGTCAGTGGCTGTGTGTTCCCCAGTTGGAACTCAAACTGGTTGACATGTCAGTGGGCTCTGTGTGTTCCCCAGTTGGACGTTATTATTGAACTCAAACTGGTTGACATGTCACTGGCTGTGTGTTCCCCAGTTGGAACTCAAACTGGTTGACATGTCACTGGCTGTGTGTTCCCCAGTTGGAACTCAAACTGGTTGACATGTCACTGGCTGTGTGTTCCCCAGTTGGAACTCAAACTGGTTGACATGTCAGTGGCTGTGTGTTCCCCAGTTGGAACTCAAACTGGTTGACTGGGACAACGCTCCACACGTCCCAAACTCTTCTCCCTTCTGGCTCCAAAACTATGGAATGCACTTCCCATCCCAGTCAGAACTGCAGCATCACTCCCAATCTTCCGCCGTAGTCTGAAAACCCACCTCTTCAGACTCCATCATGGCCCGTAGCACTAACCCCTTAGATAGCACTTCATGTAGACTAGATAGTATTTTAAATATAGCACTTTATGTAGACTTGGATAGTATTTTAAACAGACTTATAGCACGTTACGTAGACGGCACTAGAATTGCATTTCATGTAGTCATAGCACTTTATAGTACACATGTATAATATATAATATAGTATAGTATGTATAGTTTACATACTCCACTGTTTTCATGATAACTACTTTTATATATGTGATGTATGCCATGCTTTTTGTTACTGCTTAATGTAAATCACTCTGGATTAAGAGCGTCTGATAAATGCCTAAAATGTAAAAATGTTGACATGTCAGTGGACTGTGTTCTGTGTTCCCCAGTTGGACGTTATTATTGCTGACCTGGATGGAGGAACAATAAAGATTCCAGAGTGTATCCACCTGTCGTCGCTCCCTGAACCACTACAGCACCACACACAGTCTGCCCTGTCCAGCGTAAGCAACACACACACACACACACACACACACACACACACACGCACACGCACGCACACGCACACGCGCACACACACACACACACACACACACACACACACACACACACATAGAATTATCAACAGAAGCTATGTTTTCATTTCCAAAGGTTCTGCACCCTGATCTGGGCATAGCGGACGATGCGTTTCCTCCACCTCGCACGGCAGCCTCCAACCTCAAGTTGTTGGTAAGTATAAGCAGTAACTTTTTTATACACACAATGCTGCCTTCCCACTGTGGTCAACCTAACTCTGTTTTACATCCATATGATTGTTAGGGTTAGGGTTATTGTATGGTTGATTTATTATGGTTAACCTAGCTCTAGTTTCCATATGGTTTTACCCCCCGGTTTAACTCCCATAGGCAGTAACAAAGCATAAGAGATATAAATGCCCTCATATAAATACAATGGTCTCTAAACACGTATGAATAGTTAAATACATGAGAGGTGGCGGGTAGTGTTTTTCCTTCAGACTGACATTTGTCGCCCTAATGATAGAAAACATGTCATGTTGCATAAATGTGAGTTATTGGACTTTTGTTTCACAACTCTTTATCTTTTTTTGCATGTGCATGGCTTGTGCATTACTGTCCTTTTGGATACCCAATATCCCCTCAAGATCAGCAATACCAAAACTGGCCCCTTGTGGGGACATTTTTAAAACCATAATTTGGGGTTAGGAATTAGGATAAGGCATTTATTGGTTTAGGTTCAGGGCTGAAGGGCCCTGTACTGTACACAGACACACCAAGCACCAATAGCTATAACTATAAATATATAATTTTGAAAATCATTCCCTAATTATTGAGTCCACACCACAGCTATAACGACAACAGTCAGTGGTGAATGATATATTTATAGCTCTGGTTATGGTGGTGGTTGTGGGAGGCTGATTATGTTGAGGGGTTATGATTAGGGACACGCTTCCCAGTCAGTGCTCTGAGAGGACGTGGGTTTGAATCTGACCACTGTCTTATTTTTCATATCTCTGCTTGTCTGCTTGTAATCTTTTTGAATTATGGGGGAACATGCCAAAAAATACATTTTGAGCTATAAGGGGTTAGGCTGAATTAATGAGTTGGGTTAAGTAAAAATGCAAATTGTATTCAAAAATTGCTTTTGGTGTGTGTGTGTGTGTGTGTGTGTGTGTGTGTGTGTGTGTGTGTGTGTGTGTGTGTGTGTGTGTGTGTGTGTGTGTGTGTGTGTCTCTCTGTGTGTGTGTGTGTGTGTGTGTGTGTGTGTGTGTGTGTGTGTGTGTGTGTGTGTGTGTCTCTCTGTGTGTGTGTGTGTGTGTGTGTGTGTGTGTGTGTGTGTGTGTGTGCGTGCGTGTGCGTGTCCGTGTCCGTGTCCCAGGATAAGGAGGTGAGGGCTGTGTTCCTCAGGCTCTTCGCTCAACTCTTCCAGGGCTACAGGTCGTGTCTGCAGCTCATCCGCATCCATTCTGAACCCGTCATTCACTTTCACAAGGTGAGATATCAGACACCTAACCCTAACCAATGAGATATCAGACACCTAACCCTAACCAAAGAGTGGGTCGGTGTGAGCTCGCCACCGTTGGTGTGGGAATGTGGGAAGTGAGGACGCTGGCGTCGACTGTTCGCCGCTTCACCTCCCAACGTATGAATGAATGAACCTTCACCTCCCAATGTATGAATGAATGAACCTTCACCTCCCAATGTATGAATGAATGAACCTTCACCTCCCAATGTATGAATGAATGAACCTTCACCTCCCAATGTATGAATGAATGAACCTTCACCTCCCAATGTATGAATGAATGAACCTTCACCTCCCAACGTATGAATGAATGAACCTTCACCTACCAACGTATGAATGAATGAACCTTCACCTCCCAATGTATGAATGAATGAACCTTCACCTCCCAATGTATGAATGAATGAACCTTCACCTCCCAATGTATGAATGAATGAACCTTCACCTCCCAACATATGAATGAATGAACCTTCACCTCCCAACGTATGAATGAATGAACCTTCACCTCCCAATGTATGAATGAATGAACCTTCACCTCCCAACGTATGAATGAATGAACCTTCACCTCCCAATGTATGAATGAATGAACCTTCACCTCCCAATGTATGAATGAATGAACCTTCACCTCCCAACGTATGAATAAATGAACCGTTGTAAAGCGCTTTGAGCGCTTGGAAAAGCGCTAGAAAAATGCAATTCATTATCCAGTGCTATGCAAGCTAAACCCTTTGTGAATCACATCAACCCATCATTTATTCCCTTCAATTTCCCAAAGAGCTTGTTTGGCCTTAAAGTGATGATAATAAATGGCAAAAGCTGTCCGTTTTAGTTATATTTTAAACAGACACAATGTTCCATCTATTTGCCAAGAAGGTCTTAGTCAGAGTCCTGGAACAAAGGGAATGACATTAGCAGAACTGTCAGCTATAACCTTTAATGTGTATATAATATTTTGATGTGTTTTCCATAACTACAGCGTTACGCTATGATCTGTTTTGTTATTGATCTATCGGACGGAGTCCTCTTAACCTCAGGACAACGCTCCGACCAACGGCCATATGAAATGTATTAACCCATTCTGGGCCGGAACACCCATTTTGGTGTTAGCATTATGCTATGCTTTAGCTATTTAAAAATAGCAGATCTACAAGCTCGTAGCGCGCCACTCGGTGGCGCGCTATGAGCTTGTAGGTCTGCTATTTTTTTTAAATTATGAACATGGTGGTGCAAAGCTTTGAACATATATTCTTTCAGAGCGAACGTTTTTAACTCAAATCTTTGCTTCTGGGAGGAGGGGGGGGGGGCGGGGGTCCCTGAAACAACACATTTTCAGATGGGGGCCCAGCTGCCAATTTCATATATTTTTGGGGGTCCTTGACATGAAATATTGAGAACCACCGATATAGAAACATGAGGTTTTTCCAGATAAAAAAAATACATTTAAAAAAATGTCGATGTCAGGCTTAAATGGGTTAAGTTTACATTTTTGTGTTGCGCTGGGTTCTGTGTTTGTGTCTGTGGCCGTCTCCGTGGTAACTTTCAACGTACCCCACATGGCTCAGATTATCCACCAACGCCCTCCTCCTCCTCCTCCTCCTCCTCTCTCCGTTGAAGTCATAGAGCAGAGAGAGACAAAGCAATCACAAATTAGGACGAAGTGGATTAAAATTGTTTGCATGTTGTTGTCGTCGTCTTGTTGCTAGATTTATCTCATTTCCGTGCAACGCAGCGGAGCGTATCCCTCATTTTGGCGGGGGAGAAATGTTAATGTTGGGACTGTTATGTGTGGCTACGCAGAGTTTTTCTGATTTATATTTATTTTTTACCCACATTAGAAAGGCTATGATCGCAGGGGGTTCTTAACCCATTCTGGGCGGGAACCCCTTTTGGTGTTTTTTAACTAAGCATTATGTAATACTTTAGCTATTGAAAAATAGCAGATCTACAAGCTCGTAGCGCGCCACCGAGTGGCGCGCTACGAGCTTGTATAGGTCTGCTATATTTTTTCAGTCCTAAATGGATTAAACCGTCAATTAAAACGGTCCATATGAATGTGATTATACAGTGTGTGGTCCTGTAAACATTCTAATGGTGGGCCTATGACCTCTCTGACCTCTGACCTCTGACCCCATTCAGACTGCCTTCCTGGGCCAGCGAGGCCTGATAGAGAACGACTTCCTGACCAAGGTTCTGGACGGCATGGCGTTCGCCGGCTTCGTCTCGGAGCGAGGCCCGCCGTACCGGGCCTGCGATCTGTTTGACGAGGTACTGGACGTATAGTTTTGACCTGCTTAACCCATTCTGACCTGAGATCAGATTCATACGAGGTTTCCCACTGGACACACACTGGTCTGATTAACCCATTCTGACCTGAGATCAGATTCTAAAAAATGTCAGTCGTTCTTCGATTTTTCAAAAAAATAGCAGATCTACAAGCTCATAGCGCGCCACCGAGTGGCGCGCTATGAGCTTGTAGATCTGCTATTTTTCAATAGCTAAAGCATAACATGATGCTAACACCAATAAAGGTTAAAAAAATAAAAAATGAACTCTGACTTCAAATAGGGAACGATACAAGGTAACAATTGAATGTCAGGGTCACTGCAGGAAAGCCCAAGTGTTTACCGAGGAGGGGAATAAAGTACACCCGTAATTTATTTATTTATTTGACAGGGACAAAGCTCATTAATCAACATGTCAGTTTTCACATCAATGTAAATGGGCCAGAGTTAGCCGAAGCTAAATTTCATCTGTAGTCCCTGTTGGGCAGGCTCTTAAAAAGTGAATGATAAAAAGAAGGACAAAGTGTAGTGTGCCTGCACACACAACACCATGCGTTGATGCCATGTGTGCATATGTGCAAGCACCCAACACTACGTCCATACAAAAACACAATACAATACAGTACAATACAGGAACAGATCAACATGGTACAGGGGACAGAACAACGGTACGTGAAGTGAGAAATGACACCGGTGATGAATACTAAATAGTGCTGATAGTTAGTTACTCATGATTACAGATTTGAGTTGTTTTTTAGCCACCTTTTCAGGTTGAATTTGAAGGTCAGATAGTTGGAAGTCTGTCTTAATTCTGTAGGGAGACTGTTCCAGTGATGGGAGGCTCTAACAGAGAAGACTGTTTTACCAAACACTACGTCTGTTTGGCACTACATGCCAGCTCCAAGGACGGCTACCATTGTTATCATAAGAGGTCAGCATTAACCCATTCTGAACGGGAACCCGTTTTGGTGTTAGCATCATGTTATGGTTTAGCTATTGAAAAATAGCAGATCTACAAGCTCATAGCGCGCCACCGAGTGGCGCGCTACGAGCTTGTAGGTCTGCTATTTTTTTTTAAATCTAAGAACGACTGACATTTTTAGAATCTGATCTCAGGTCAGAATGGGTTGATCAGACCCAGTGTGTGTCCCGTGGAAACCTCGTATGAATCTGATCTCAGGTCAGAATGGGTTAAGCCTAAATGATGTTCTGTCGCATGATTTCACGCGCCAGAAATAGCTGACCTACAAGCTCGCAACGCGTTGCAACAAAACCTGTAGGCAGGCTATTTTAGACATGCGACCAAATATATATAAATTTGGCATTACACATTTGTCACATAATCTATCTGATAGGCCATGTGACTTATTACACTGGAAGGTGAAGAGAGACATCATCCAGTGTTAAAACATTCCATAACTCAACGCTTTAAACACGCTTCAAAGCGTTACTTTTTCAGAAAATGGAACAAATCAATAACCTGTGTTCCAATGGATCCAATGTAGTTATTATTTAGTTACATATTACATATTTAATATTATTTATATAACCCTCGGACATGCTCATCCACTTTCAGTCTTTCAGTCCATGTTTCTGCATGGCATGCCATTATAGGCAAGAAGGAATTTCAGCTGGAATTGCTGAAAAATAGCATAACCCATTTTGATTCTATAAAAACTCCTCCTGAAACCTAACCTAAGGTTTCTGAAAACCTTCCAATTCTTATTAAAAATAGAATAGCACTGTATGTACAGTATAGCACCAGCTAATGTGACACGGAGGTATGTCCCGGATTTAAAAGTATAACAGTGTATAGGTTGCATCAGGTTTAAATGGCATAATTATTTTTGTTTTTTAACCAAATGGAAATGGGTTATTGACAGTTATTTTACCCGTAGCATTTGAACTTACATGCTTTGCATCCTAGCTTGTCTGTACTTTTATAACATTTTATTCTGAGAATTCAAATTGAGTACTGAATCAGAACAGCCCAGTTATTTATTTAAGATTGTAATTTACTGTGTGTGTGTGTGTGTGTGTGTGTGTGTGTGTGTGTGTGTGTGTGTGTGTGTGTGTGTGTGTGTGTGTGTGTGTGTGTGTGTGCGACTGCACGCTTAGCTGGTGGCCTTTGACCCTGAGCGCTTTAAGGAGGAGGAGATGAACCCAGCCCTGATGCATAAGCACATGAGGGAGCTCTCTGAACAGCTCTACAAGAATGTAAGATCTGCTCCATACTGTATATACTGTACGTTATTATTGTCCTGCTCATTTCTTACATGTCGGATAACAACTGTAGTTACTCACTCTCTCTTAACTGTACGCGTGCGTGCATGTGTGTGTGAGCGCGTGTGCTTCTGTGCCCAAACACGAAGATGGGCACATGGCGTTCATGTTCTGCTTTGTTCTACAGGAGAACCCCAACCCCCACATGGCGTTCATGTTCTGCTTTGTTCTACACAGGAGAACCCCAACCCCCACATGGCGTTCCAGAAGGTTCCCCGGCCCTCAGACGGGTCCCACCTCCGGGTCCACCAGGTGCCCTTCCCCCCTCTGGAGGACGGGAAGGTGGAGGCGCTGATCCAGGAGGGCCGGGCCAAGCTGCACGGCACCACGTCTCTGGCCACGCCCAGCAGGCCCGAGAAGAAATGTGTGGTGCCCCCAGGGCCACCGGTCGGTATGTACCGTACCACTGACTGTAACTACAGTATGTCACACTGACTGTAACTATAGAAGAAATGTGTGGTGCCCCCCGGGCCACCGGTCGGTATGTACCCACCACTGACTGTAACTACAGTATGTCACACTGACTGTAACTACAGTATGTCACACTGACTGTAACTACAGTATGTCACACTGACTGTAACTACAGTATGTCACACTGACTAACTATAGCAAACAGTCACTCTGTATCACCCGCTGGGCCACCAGTCGGTATGTCACACTGACTGTAACTATAATAATAATACCCTAACACTGACTGTAACTATAGCAAACAGTCACACTGTATGTCACACACAAGTGTGATATTTGTCACTGCACTACTGTACTATGATACCAAACGGTAGTGACAACATGTGTGGGGAAGAATGCATTGGCATATCGACTACATTATGTACATAAAGAATGCATTGGCATATCGACTACATTGGGGAGAAAAAGGGGGGAAAAGGTGGTTATCACAAAACAGGGAAATCTAGTGAATGGTAAAAATCATAAGATATGCTTTAATATTGTCTTCAGTGATGTCAAGTGTAACAGTACTTAGTCATGTTCCTAGACCCTTATATTGTGTTGAAATATTAACAAGGCAGGAGAGATAAATTTTTCTTAAACCCTCTAGAAAACCGGACCCGAATTGTCTTTCTATCTACATACCAAAACTCCGATCTACATGCTCACAACGTGTCGCATTTGACTCGTTGTTGTGTGAGCATGTACTGTACATCTGCAATCATTTTGGGTCATTTTCCACCCAGAGTATCTTTCCTGAGATTAAAAATAGAAACCAGGTGATTCGGTATCTGCCACGGTGGTACTGTACTGTAAATATCTCAGTGTTGTTTGTTGGTATTGTCTGTCTTTGTGTCCCTGGTGGTTCAGAGTGTGTTTAACTGTTTGTTGGTATTGTCCCTTTAGTGTCCCTGGTGGTTCAGAGTGTGTTTAACTGTTTGTTTGTATTGTCTTTAGTGTCCCTGGCGGGTAAGACTGTTTAACTGTTTGTTGGTATTGTCCCTTTAGTGTCCCTGGTGGTTCAGAGTGTGTTTAACTGTTTGTTTGTATTATCTTTAGTGTCCCTGGCGGGTAAGACTGTTTAACTGTTTGTTTGTATTGTCCCTTTAGTGTCCCTGGCGGGTAAGAGTGTTTAACTGTTTGTTTGTATTGTCCCTTTAGTGTCCCTGGCGGGTAAGAGTGTTTAACTGTTTGTTTGTATTGTCTTTAGTGTCCCTGGCGGGTAAGACTGTTTAACTGTTTGTTTGTATTGTCTTTAGTGTCCCTGGCGGGTAAGAGTGTGTTTAACTGTTTGTTTGTATTGTCCCTTTAGTGTCCCTGGCGGGTAAGAGCGGCACCGTGTTCAACAGTGCTCGTCGACTGGAGGTGGTGAGAAGCTGCATCTCCTTCATCTTTGACAACAAGACCCTGGAGACGGAGAAGGTGATGCATGGTGTCTGTCCGTCAGCACATTGACTCTGATAAAGGCTGCGAGCATCTGTCCTCCTAAACCCAGTCTGTCTGGTGGGGTAGATCCTTCATCTGTCCTCCTAAACACACTAAACCCAGTCTGTCTGGTGTGGTAGATCCTTCATCTGTCCTCCTAAACACACTAAACCACCTGGTGTGGTAGATCCTTCCGCATCCTAATATGTCCCAGCTGGCACGCTGACACGGAGACGGAACCAAATGCTGACATTTATAATCTAGTGATTATCTTCACTAAACAACCTTATTATTTTAACTCTAGGAGTCTAAGGGGTTAATGGTATTGCTCTGAGGTCAATGGCACTTGTGGATATATTATATTCGCCTCTTGCTCGTGTTTTAGTTTTGTTATTTTAAAGCATTTACGTAAAACAAAGGGGAAAAAAAGAGGCCTGTTTAAAATTCCCTCTGTTTTAGCCCCCCGTGTGTGAGCCAACATACAGCTGGTCCCCCATGTACCCCATTGGCTCAATATGGGACTTATATAACCCATTCTGACCTGAGATCAGATTCTAAAAATGTCTTCTACATCCTGACAGTTTTCTGAAAAAGCTATGTTTCTATATGTCAGTCGTTCTTCGATTTTTCAAAAATAGCAGACCTACAAGCTCGTAGCGCGCCACTCGGTGGCGCGCTATGAGCTTGTAGATCTGCTATTTTTCCAATAGCTAAAGCATAACATGATGCCAAAATGCCAAAAGGGGGTTCCGGCCAAAAATGGGATAATGCAAGCATGCGTCCCAAAAATGCATAGCATGCGTTGTGTAAATCTCCTCTCAGCCTGTAAACTCATCATCGTCATGTTATGGTCGATGTGAAAACCATTAGCCATACAGCAAGCCAACAACATCCAACCATGTCCAGTGTTTCTGCTGAGAGATGAGTCACTTTAGCGTAGTTTCTCTGAAAGTGACCCACATTACAATATGCTCATCTATATGTGTGTGTGTGTGTGACCTATATACAGTAACTAGGGATATTATTTATATGTGACCAGATTTGACTGAGAGACTGCCATCACGCAAACTCCAGCTTTTCATCATTTTTTTTCAAAATGAGTTAATAGCACAGGCAGACTCTTCACATACTAGAGCATGTCTGAAATAAGTGAGCTGAAATCGACATGTAAATTATGAAATAAATGCTTAAACATGTAGCTATAGGTGTAATGTTAGAGACCACAGAAGACATGTAAATATGAAATAAATGCTTAAACATGTAGCTATAGGTGTAATGTTAGAGACCACAGAAGACATGTAAATATGAAATAAATGCTTAAACATGTAGCTATAGGTGTAATGTTAGAGACCACAGAAGACATGTAAATATGAAATAAATGCTTAAACATGTAGCTATAGGTGTAATGTTAGAGACCACAGAAGACATGTAAATATGAAATGAATGCCCAAACATGTAGCTAGGTGTAATGTTAGAGACCACAGAAGACATGTAAATATGAAATGAATGCCCAAACATGTAGCTAGGTGTAATGTTAGAGACCACAGAAGACATGTAAATATGAAATAAATGCTTAAACATGTAGCTAGGTGTAATGTTAGAGACCACAGAAGTGAAAGTTTCAAGCCTGTTTTCTCAACTCGCTGTTTTCTGCAAGACATTACTCTATAATATAAGCCATATCTCCAAAACCAGTGGGTCAAACTGAACAACCAATATGTCAATTTGAAGCTATGATTCCCTGCTTTCGTATGACATGACAAAAAAATCCAATGGCAGTCCCTCAGTCAAATTTAGTCACATTATAACTTTAACTATCAAGCCCGATGTCTCTGGACTCATCTCCATATCCGAGAGTCTAGCTCATTCATCACATTAACCCATTCTGACCTGAGATCAGATTCATAACGAGGTTTCCACTGGACACACACTGGTCTGATGAACCCATTCTGACCTGAGATCAGATTCTAAAAATGTCAGTCGTTCTTCGATTTTTCAAAAAATAGCAGACCTACAAGCTCGTAGCGCGCCACTCGGTGGCGCGCTATGAGCTTGTAGATCTGCTATTTTTCAAATAGCTAAAGCATAACATGATGCCAACACCAAAATGGGTTCCCGTTCAGAATGGGTTAAGGAGTATTCTGAAAACACTCTTTTTCACATCAGCCTTTGACACCTATAGCCTGAACCAAGTCATTGTTTTTATCATAAATTGTCTACATAGTTTTGTGTGTATACTTTTGTTATTATTGCTTGTTTTTCTTTTTTTTGCACAGCCCTATGGGACATGTTTTGTGATATTGGCCTATAATAATAATAAAATGTGACTTAATATCCTTAATATCTTTGTGTCTGTCCCAGACCTTGCCAGCTGCGCTGCGGGCCCTGAAAGGTAAAGCAGCTCGCCAGTGTCTGACGGAGGAGCTGAGTCTCCATGTCCAACAGAACCGGGCCATTCTGGACCACCAGCAGTTTGACTACACCGTCCGCATGATGAACTGTGCCCTGCAGGTATGGGTTACGTTACATTACCTCCCCATTGGGCCTTTCTGTGTTACTGTATACATACAGTATGTACAGTACATGATGAACTGTGCCCTGCAGGTGGGTTACGTTACGTTACCTCCCCATTGGTCCTTTCTGTGTACAGTACAGTTACATTACCTCCCCATTGGGCCTTTCTGTGTACAGTACAGACATACAGTACAGTTACATTACCTCCCCATTGGGCCTTTCTGTGTTACTGTATACATACAGTATAGAATGATGAACTGTGCCCAGCAGGTGGGTTACGTTACTGTACATTACCTCCCCATTGGTCCTTTCTGTGTACAGTACAGACATACAGTACAGTTACATTGCCTCCCCATTGGTCCTTTCTGTGTACAGTACAGACATACAGTACAGTTACATTACCTCCCCATTGGTCCTTTCTGTGTACAGTACAGACATACAGTACAGTTACATTACCTCCCCATTGGGCCTTTCTGTGTACAGTACAGACATACAGTACAGTTACATTACCTCCCCATTGGGCCTTTCTGTGTACAGTACAGACATACAGTACAGTTACATTACCTCCCCATTGGTCCTTTCTGTGTACAGTATAGACATACAGTACAGTTACATTACCTCCCCATTGGTCCTTTCTGTGTACAGTATAGACATACAGTACAGTTACATTACCTCCCCATTGGTCCTTTCTGTGTACAGTATACATACAGTACAGTTACATTACCTCCCCATTGGTCCTTTCTGTGTACAGTACAGACATACAGTACAGTTACATTACCTCCCCATTGGTCCTTTCTGTGTACAGTACAGACATACAGTACAGTTACATTACCTCCCCATTGGTCCTTTCTGTGTACAGTATAGACATATACAGTACAGTTACATTACCTCCCCATTGGTCCTTTCTGTGTACAGTACAGACATACAGTACAGTTACATTACCTCCCCATTGGTCCTTTCTGTGTACAGTACAGACATACAGTACAGTTACATTACCTCCCCATTGGTCCTTTCTGTGTACAGTATAGACATACAGTACAGTTACATTACCTCCCCATTGGTCCTTTCTGTGTACAGTACAGACATACAGTACAGTTACATTACCTCCCCATTGGTCCTTTCTGTGTACAGTACAGACATACAGTACAGTTACATTACCTCCCCATTGGTCCTTTCTGTGTACAGTATACATACAGTACAGTTACATTACCTCCCCATTGGTCCTTTCTGTGTACAGACATACAGTACAGTTACATTACCTCCCCATTGGGCCTTTCTGTGTACAGTACAGACATACAGTACAGTTACATTACCTCCCCATTGGTCCTTTCTGTGTACAGTACAGACATACAGTACAGTTACATTACCTCCCCATTGGTCCTTTCTGTGTACAGTATAGACATACAGTACAGTTACATTACCTCCCCATTGGTCCTTTCTGTGTACAGTATAGACATACAGTACAGTTACATTACCTCCCCATTGGTCCTTTCTGTGTACAGTACAGACATACAGTACAGTTACATTACCTCCCCATTGGTCCTTTCTGTGTACAGTACAGACATACAGTACAGTTACATTACCTCCCCATTGGTCCTTTCTGTGTACAGTATAGACATACAGTACAGTTACATTACCTCCCCATCGGTCCTTTCTGTGTACAGTACAGACATACAGTACAGTTACATTACCTCCCCATTGGTCCTTTCTGTGTACAGTACAGACATACAGTACAGTTACATTACCTCCCCATTGGTGCTTTCTGTGTACAGTATAGACATACAGTACAGTTACATTACCTCCCCATTGGGCCTTTCTGTGTACAGTACAGACATACAGTACAGTTACATTACCTCCCCATTGGTCCTTTCTGTGTACAGTATAGACATACAGTACAGTTACATTACCTCCCCATTGGTCCTTTCTGTGTACAGTACAGACATACAGTACAGTTACATTACCTCCCCATTGGTCCTTTCTGTGTACAGTATACATACAGTACAGTTACATTACCTCCCCATTGGTCCTTTCTGTGTACAGTACAGACATACAGTACAGTTACATTACCTCCCCATTGGTCCTTTCTGTGTACAGTACAGACATACAGTACAGTTACATTACCTCCCCATTGGTCCTTTCTGTGTACAGTACAGACATACAGTACAGTTACATTACCTCCCCATTGGTCCTTTCTGTGTACAGTACAGACATACAGTACAGTTACATTACCTCCCCATTGGGCCTTTCTGTGTACAGTACAGACATACAGTACAGTTACATTACCTCCCCATTGGTCCTTTCTGTGTACAGTATAGACATACAGTACAGTTACATTACCTCCCCATTGGTCCTTTCTGTGTACAGTATAGACATACAGTACAGTTACATTACCTCCCCATTGGTCCTTTCTGTGTACAGTACAGACATACAGTACAGTTACATTACCTCCCCATTGGTCCTTTCTGTGTACAGTATATAGACATACAGTACAGTTACATTACCTCCCCATTGGTCCTTTCTGTGTACAGTATAGACATACAGTACAGTTACATTACCTCCCCATTGGTCCTTTCTGTGTACAGTATATAGACATACAGTACAGTTACATTACCTCCCCATTGGGCCTTTCTGTGTACAGTACAGACATACAGTACAGTTACATTACCTCCCCATTGGTCCTTTCTGTGTACAGTATAGACATACAGTACAGTTACATTACCTCCCCATTGGGCCTTTCTGTGTACAGTACAGACATACAGTACAGTTACATTACCTCCCCATTGGTCCTTTCTGTGTACAGTACAGACATACAGTACAGTTACATTACCTCCCCATTGGTCCTTTCTGTGTACAGTACAGACATACAGTACAGTTACATTACCTCCCCATTGGTCCTTTCTGTGTACAGTATAGACATACAGTACAGTTACATTACCTCCCCATTGGTCCTTTCTGTGTACAGTACAGACATACAGTACAGTTACATTACCTCCCCATTGGTCCTTTCTGTGTACAGTATAGACATACAGTACAGTTACATTACCTCCCCATTGGGCCTTTCTGTGTACAGTACAGACATACAGTACAGTTACATTACCTCCCCATTGGTCCTTTCTGTGTACAGTACAGACATACAGTACAGTTACATTACCTCCCCATTGGGCCTTTCTGTGTACAGTACAGACATACAGTACAGTTACATTACCTCCCCATTGGTCCTTTCTGTGTACAGTACAGACATACAGTACAGTTACATTACCTCCCCATTGGTCCTTTCTGTGTACAGACATACAGTACAGTTACATTACCTCCCCATTGGGCCTTTCTGTGTACAGTACAGACATACAGTACAGTTACATTACCTCCCCATTGGTCCTTTCTGTGTACAGTATAGACATACAGTACAGTTACATTACCTCCCCATTGGTCCTTTCTGTGTACAGTACAGACATACAGTACAGTTACATTACCTCCCCATTGGTCCTTTCTGTGTACAGTACAGACATACAGTACAGTTACATTACCTCCCCATTGGTCCTTTCTGTGTACAGTACAGACATACAGTACAGTTACATTACCTCCCCATTGGTCCTTTCTGTGTACAGTATAGACATACAGTACAGTTACATTACCTCCCCATTGGTCCTTTCTGTGTACAGTACAGACATACAGTACAGTTACATTACCTCCCCATTGGTCCTTTCTGTGTACAGTACAGACATACAGTACAGTTACATTACCTCCCCATTGGTCCTTTCTGTGTACAGTACAGACATACAGTACAGTTACATTACCTCCCCATTGGTCCTTTCTGTGTACAGTATAGACATACAGTACAGTTACATTACCTCCCCATTGGTCCTTTCTGTGTACAGTACAGACATACAGTACAGTTACATTACCTCCCCATTGGTCCTTTCTGTGTACAGTACAGACATACAGTACAGTTACATTACCTCCCCATTGGTCCTTTCTGTGTACAGTATAGACATATACAGTACAGTTACATTACCTCCCCATTGGGCCTTTCTGTGTACAGTACAGACATACAGTACAGTTACATTACCTCCCCATTGGTCCTTTCTGTGTACAGTATAGACATACAGTACAGTTACATTACCTCCCCATTGGTCCTTTCTGTGTACAGTACAGACATACAGTACAGTTACATTACCTCCCCATTGGTCCTTTCTGTGTACAGTACAGACATACAGTACAGTTACATTACCTCCCCATTGGTCCTTTCTGTGTACAGTACAGACATACAGTACAGTTACATTACCTCCCCATTGGTCCTTTCTGTGTACAGTACAGACATACAGTACAGTTACATTACCTCCCCATTGGTCCTTTCTGTGTACAGTACAGACATACAGTACAGTTACATTACCTCCCCATTGGGCCTTTCTGTGTACAGTATAGACATATACAGTACAGTTACATTACCTCCCCATTGGGCCTTTCTGTGTACAGTACAGACATACAGTACAGTTACATTACCTCCCCATTGGGCCTTTCTGTGTACAGTATAGACATATACAGTACAGTTACATTACCTCCCCATTGGGCCTTTCTGTGTACAGTACAGACATACAGTACAGTTACATTACCTCCCCATTGGGCCTTTCTGTGTACAGTACAGACATACAGTACAGTTACATTACCTCCCCATGGGTCCTTTCTGTGTACAGTACAGACATATACAGTACAGTTACATTACCTCCCCATTGGTCCTTTCTGTGTACAGTACAGACATACAGTACAGTTACATTACC
>NW_027666027.1:0-101273 GCF_963924005.1 Protomyctophum bolini | reverse complement strand
AGTGACATCATGTTGTAGTTCGGTGGTCACCTCAGTGACGTCATGTTGTAGTTCGGTGGGCACCTCAGTGACGTCATGTTGTAGTTCGGTGGTCACCTCAGTGACGTCATGTTGTAGTTCAGTGGTCACCTCAGTGACGTCATGTTGTAGTTCGGTGGTCACCTCACCGTAAGGCACAGACCGAGGGAGCTTAGCCCTTCTGCACATACGCCCCCGAGCCGGAGGATTCTGGAGTTTCAGTTTAACTCCTGCACTGCGGGTCCATTTGGTTACGACTCTAGTGTCCTCTTTATTGAGTTAGACGCGACTCTGTGAAACAAGGAACAGATGAGATTAACGCACACTCACTGTCAGGGATATGAATGGATGAGGTTAACCCATTCTGAACGGGAACCCATTCTGGTGTTAGCATCATGTTATGCTTTAGCTATTGAAAAATAGCAGATCTACAAGCTCGTAGCGCGCCACCGTGTGGCGCGCTACGAGCTTGTAGGTCTGCTATTTTTGAAAAATCGAAGAACGACTGACATTTTTAGAATCTGATCACAGGTCAGAATGGGGTTAATCAGACCAGTGTGTGTCCAGTGGAAACCTCGTATGAATCTGATCTCAGGTCAGAATACACTGGCTCTCAGAGATATGAATGGATTAATTAAATGTGGTTATCAGGATTGTATCCCCCCCCTCCCTCCCTCCCACACCTGCATGTCATTGGAGCCACTGTAACGCTATTTTAAACAATCTGTCTCTATACAGTATATCTGAATGGTTGTATGTCAATACAATATATGAGCCGTCCAAATTGCAGAAATATACATATATTCTTTTCAGAACTTACATGTGTACAAATATCTTATGATCTATTTAATCACAATACATTCATTGAGATAGGTCAGGGGTCGGCAACCCAAGATGTTGAATGAGCCATTTTCGACCAAAAAAATTAATTCAAAATCTATCTGGAGCCGCACATTTTTTTAAGCCTTAAAATGCTTATATAATGAAGACAACAGGGCTGCAAGTGGATATTAGCCTATCTATCAAAATAAAAAGTGTGCTATGGTTTAACTTTCATTACATTATTATGCCATGTTTTGTTGCATTGACAATTATAGAAATTCAATAAAGAAATAAGATTTTTGTTGTCATTTTTATTTGGGGGATTCTCTTACCAAAAACAAGACAGTAGTCACTTTTAGTGCAATACAGTTGTACTTAAAATGTACTGTAATTCTGCAAACTGTTAATAAATCAATCAATCAATCAAACTGTAATTCCTGAGTGACAGTCCCCATGTATAGTGCATGCAAAATAATTAAATAAAACGCAGCCTGCAAGGATAAAATAAAATAAAACACAGCAGCCTAATAGCCTTTAAAAAAGCCAAATAAAACGAAAATATAGTCCAGTTGCATTTTCAGTGTGCAATCCTCTTCTCTGGTCCACCTTCGGCCTCAATTCAGACACCCACACCACAGTACAGCAATCCAGCTCTGACTGACCTGAGCAATACAACACAATAATATCCGCGTCATTAAAAATACTGACATTGATGAAACAGCTAATTAACGTTAATAAATTAAGCTCCTATGAAAGGACTCTCATCGGTGAGGCGTGTGCGGTATTTTGATTTAATGAAGTTCATGTTTGAGAATATCTGCTCACAAAGGTATGTTGATCCAAAGATGGATAATACTCCAAATGCGAGGTTTTTCATGTTCACGTAATTGTCTGGAAGAGCATTCCATGTTTTCCACACAAGTGTGTCGTGTTTTGGGAGGTTTACGATCTCTGTCCATTTGTGTTCAAGGGCGAGAGTGGCTTTCTGACGAGTGACGTCTTCTATCTCGGCTGTCATACTTTTGAACTTGGACACCCACAAATCTTTGTCAGCGATATCGGCCAGTTCCATTTCCAATTCAGCTTGCTTTACTCCTGGAAATGCAGCCGTGTTCAACAGGGACGGGTCAATCTCCAGGGGTGAGACAGGGAACGAGAGTGTTGTTTTTTCCTTTCTGAACTCACTAAATCTCGTCCCAAATGCAGTTTGCATATCGATGATCGCACTTTGGAAATATTCACTATTGATAGTGTGATTGCGGTTGGCTGCTTTGAACTCTCTCAGGGAGTCGAAGTGAGAGAGTGTGTCTCGCTGTACATCCCTGGCCAACACGGTCAGCTGGCGCTCAAATGATAGGACCGTTTCCAGCATATGCAGGGCAGTGCCCCCCCGTCCCTGGAGACTTGTGTTAAGCTTGTTCAGGTGACTGGTCATATCCGCCATAAAGTGTAACTTTTCCAGCCACACTGGATCATCTAGCTGTGGGTAGATCAGGCCTTTGCTTTCAAAGAATGTTTTGACGTGTTCTACACAAGCGATAAAGCGCTGCAAAACCTCACCCCTGGACAGCCAGCGGACTTTATTGTGGAGGAGGAGATCTGTGTATTCGCTCTCGACTTCTTCCAGTAATGCACGGAACTGACGGTGATTTAAGGCGTTTGCAATGATTTTATTCACCATTTGGATCACAAGGTTCATCACCTCACTACACTCCGGTGGGAATGTCTGTGCACACAGTGCCTCTTGGTGCAAGATGCAGTGAAACGCAAGCAGCTTTCGATCCAACTCTTTCTGTAGTAGAGTCACAAAACCCTTATGTTTCCCACGCATACTAGGCGCCCCATCTGTAGCCACAGACACCAAGTGGTCAGTGTTTATTCCATTGTCTTTTAAAGACTTCACAACAGCAGCACAAATGTCCTCCCCGCGTGTTTGGCCTTTCAGTGGTATCAACTCGATGACTTCTTCTTGCGGCCCGTCACCGTTTACATACCTGCACAACAGTGCAGTTTGTTCGATATCAATCGCATCACACGACTCATCACAGGCAATCGAGAATGCTGGGGCTGAATTTATATCATTGATTTGTTGACTGGTGATGTTGTTTGCCATTTTTATGGCTCTCTCTTTGACTGTCTTTGCGGAGAGAGGCATATCTTTAATTTTTTGTATTATCTCAGTTTTGTTTTTGAAGTCTGAGAATAGGTGCTCTGATATTTTAATAAACGACTCCTTCATATAGTCACCGTCTGTGAACGGCTTGCCACGTTTTATTATCTCCCGGGTTGCAACGAAACTAGCAGTAGTGGTAGAGTTTGAAGCTGCGATCCACTTTTTAAAAGTTAGTTTGCTCTCTTCTGCTCTCTTCTGCAGTTCTGCAACAGCTCTCTTTCTCTCATTCCCAGCCGGGTGGTCAGCTGCAAACTTAACATGCTTTCCCTGGAAATGTCTTTCCACGTTACTTTTTTTGTTGTTGGATAGTTTGTCACTGCAGATTAAGCACACAGGCAATCCATCTGCATTGGCTGTGAAGGCATAAGCGTCTGTCCACGAATTGTTAAAACCTCGATTTTCATCTGCTATCTTCCTTTTTCTCCCTGTAGAAGCCATAGCTGCAGCCTCACACGCCCACCGGTTTGTTTATCGACGTAGCCACCTGTCTGGCGCAGCATGCGAGTGTCGCATGTTATGACGCAAATTTTAGTTGACATTATGTGCTGAAACTTACTATTTATTATACTTTTTTTTTACAAAATTGGGTAACTTAAGAATGTTTCTGTCACGTTTTGCCTCCTACAGAAACCATAAATGAAAAATAAAAATGTGAAAAAATAAACATTATACATTTTCATCGATACTTTTGTAATGCTACAGAGAGCCACCAGGGGAGTGCTCTAGAGCCGCAAGCGGCTCTAGAGCCGCCGGTTGCCGACCCCTGAGATAGGTCATTCAGATCATTGAGAAGGTCATTACACACTGGCGAATTGGCGACGCGATATATTCGTGCGAATAATTCGCATTTAAAAAAAACCAATTGAAGTCCTTGCAAGCTTCCACATCAGTGGTGAATGTGCGAAAATGCGACCGTTTTCGCTCTTTATTTGTTCGCTCTGGTGTCGTATTTTGCAGAGATTCGCAGGCGAACTGCAACATGCAATATTTCGCATTTTCAGATCGCTTATTCGCATCGCTAATTCGCCAGTGTGTAATGACCTTAATGCTTTATGGTGTCGTCCAGTTAACAGTTTTTCTATTGAGTTGTACTTGAAATGTACTGTAATTCTGCAAACTGTTAATCAATCAATCAATCAATCAATGATGTGTCCTCTCTTGCAGGCAGCCAGCTCTGAGGTCCCATCTCCACTGGGCCCGCCTCCCACACACACACACACACCCACCCACCATGAGGTCCCCTGTCCCATCTCCTCCACTGGGCCCGCCTGTCCCATCTCCTCCACTGGGCCCGCCTCGCACACACACACCCACGCCTGAGGACGAGATCACGTGCACGCATCCACCTCGTTGACGGGAGGCTCCTGAACAGGTGAGCTCCATATATGGAGATCTAAGGGTGGTGGCTGGGGCACGGCTGCACAAATAACTTTGGGGCGGGCACGTCTAGAGTTTAAATGGACAGGTATCAGTAAACTGGCCCGTCTAGAGTTTAAATGGACAGGTATCAGTCAATAGGCCCCGTCTAGAGTTTAAATGGACAGGTATCAGTCAACAGGCCCGTCTAGAGTTTAAATGGACAGGTATCAGTCAACAGGCCCGTCTAGAGTTCAAATGGACAGGTATCAGTCAACAGGCCCGTCTAGAGTTTAAATGGACAGGTATCAGTCAACAGGCCCGTCTATAGAGTTTAAATGGACAGGTATCAGTCAACAGGCCCGTCTAGAGTTTAAATGGACAGGTATCAGTCAACAGGCCCCGTCTAGAGTTTAAATGGACAGGTATCAGTCAACAGGCCCCGTCTAGAGTTTAAATGGACAGGTATCAGTCAACAGGCCAGTCTAGAGTTTAAATGGACAGGTATCAGTAATGGCTGATTATATAAATCTAAAAACTAAGGGAAATAAAAATGATGAGGATAATGATAAACTAACTGAAATGGAATCTGATTTAGCCAAATTAAATGATGTCTCCCAGGGCCTCCGCCTACAGGCAGGCATGGGTGACACAAATGCGTCCAGCAATGCACCTTGTCTTTTAAATATGCATAAAAAGAAACTCCAAAGTAAACATGTCAGCGCAATTTTAAATGAAAATGGTGATATGGTAGAGGATGAGAGGATGAAAAGAGAAACTGTTAGGAATCTCTGTGAAAAGAGGTATGGTACACATGTCCTGTTCTCTAGGTATGGTACACATGTCCTGTTCTCTAGGTTGTGGTACACATGTCCTGTTCTCTAGGTAGTGGTACACATGTCCTGTTCTCTAGGTATGGTACACATGTCCTGTTCTCTAGGTTGTGGTACACATGTCCTGTTCTCTAGGTAGTGGTACACATGTCCTGTTCTCTAGGTATGGTACACTGAGAAAACTGTTGCGCCTTTCTTCGTCCTTTTTTTCTCTTTAAACTTGACTATGGTAGCGGTGGTCTCAAAAACATAAAGGAACTTTGACAGGAAAAGACTCGCTCACCGTATAAACAAAGAAGTAAAACTCCTTAGACTTGAGACTTAAAAATATATTTTCTTTTATTTTAAGATGCTGTGCTCATGGTGCTCTGTGCTCATGGTGAGATTAAAAAGCAAAACGTTTTCGGTCCTCAGACCTTCGTCAGTGCTATGGTTTTTTACAGACAAAGAACTTGCTTTTAAACAGCTTCCAAATAATACAGCTCAGGTGCTGTGCATTACTAATTGGTGACATCACCAGATTGTGGGCGTGGACATTACAGAAGAGATAAATATACAAAATCAAAGGGTTCGGGGGGTGAGGCCAAGTAGGAGCCTGACCAGTTTGTTTTGGGAGGTCTGGAGCCTTGTTTTAAGGGCCTTTGAGGTGCTGTGGTACCAAGAGGTGGATGCATAGTCAAAGAAACCTTGTATGAGGGCTCCTGTTAAGGTCTTCAAGGTGTTTTTGTTGACCAGTGAGGAGATCCTGTAAAGGAATCTTGTTCTTTGATTGACTTTTTTGATTACGTTGGTGGCCATTTTATCACCGGAAAGATTGGCCTCCAGGATGGAACCTAGGTAGGTAATTTCATCTTTTCGTGTGATAATATTGTCACCCACTCTAACCAAGAAGTCATCTGCCTTGCTGAGATTACTATTTGATCCGAAGAGAATGGATTCAGTTTTTCCCAGGTGTAAAGATAGTTTGTTATCAGTGAGCCAGGTACGCTGTTGACGGCGCCTGGAGCGTGGTGTTACGTCTGTTGTATTGGCGCCGTGCGCGTAAGTGCGTGACTGTACTCCGTTGTATATAGTAAGGATGGCTACAGAACTGACTTTTTATCCCGCGATTTTGTAACCCATTTTTCGCCCCTGTGTCAATTATCTAATTTGATCCTGGGCTCTACACACCCTCCGCCAACCTTGTCCCCATATATGGGGGACAAGGGGAGAGCAACGGACTTGAACTCATGCTTCCTTCATGCCTGAGTGTCCAAGTTGCTCCTTTACACCTGACAGGGGGGAGTAGAACTGACATTCTATTTCATACCTACTGACCGCCAGAGGCGGTGTTTTCAACACCTGGATATACATCGCGCGCACGCACAGAGGTCGAATATTAATACCAAAAATGTCACTCGTGACCCCCTGTGGGCGTACCGATATAGGTGCCCAGTTCACAGGGTTCATCCTCTCTTTCATCTTTTCGCCTTCGCAAGTCGATTTATTTTGAGCTCCTGCTAGTCCTTCGAGGCTGCATACAGGGGCTCTCGACGCTGGCCATGCCTACGGAGCCTCTACGCAGGTCGTTGAAACTGAAACAGTTACGCTTTTGTGTCTCGAAACCAACACAGTTGGAGCTGCCTGGTGCCCTCCAGAGACGCGTGGTTTGTTGTTTTTCATGACTGGGGATCCCCCCTGTGCGTTCGGTAGGAGCCACCTTGCGTCCTCCAGAGGCTGCATGGCGGCGATAATTCCCCGCCGGGCTCCCTAGTCCAACTATTATGTTGGACTTTGTTTTCTACAGGTACTTTACTTGCCCGGCGGGCGTGCCTGCTACAGCCTTGCGTTAGCTTCGCTTTGCTGTGTGGCGTTACATTGGGTTGGTGTCAGTGTTTGCTCGCTGAAATCCAACTTGTATGATTTGTTACAATTGTCGGTGGCGGCAGGGGCCGTCCATCCTCCCAACTAATGCATTAAGGCAGGGATACTCAAATAGATTTACCTGTGGGCCACATTACAAAAATGGCAAGGGGCCAGGGGCCAGTAGATAAAATTACGACATTAATGATACTTTATAACTTCTCTCTTTCAATTGCTTTATTTTCGCAAAATGTATCAAAGTACAATGTGCATGCACACAATATGTAAATAAATAAATGTGTTACATTTTCTTGCATAAACACAAAGAGCTGTTTCCATAACTGCACAAATTATTGCACATAACATGAGTAGCTCTTTGCCTGCCTGCCTGCCTCTCACCTCCCGGGCCGAGCCTCAGCCTGTTGGCGTTTGAGGCTACTCACCTCCTAGGCCGGGCCTCAGCATGTTGGTGTTTGAGGCTACTCACCTCCCAGGCCGGGCCTCATTGTGTTGGTTTTTGAGGCTACTCACCTCCCAGGCCGGGCCTCATTGTGTTGGTGTTTGAGGCTACTCACCTCCCAGGCTGCATGGGCCTCATTGTGTTGGTGTTTGAGGCTACTCACCTCCCAGGCCGGGCCTCATTGTGTTGGTGTTTGAGGCTACTCACCTCCCAGGCTGCATGGGCCTCATTGTGTTGGTGTTTGAGGCTACTCACCTCCCAGGCCGGGCCTCATTGTGTTGGTGTTTGAGGCTACTCACCTCCCAGGCCGGGCCTCATTGTGTTGGTGTTTGAGGCTACTCACCTCCCAGGCTGCATGGGCCTCATTGTGTTGGTGTTTGAGGCTACTCACCTCCCAGGCCGGGCCTCATTGTGTTGGTGTTTGAGGCTACTCACCTCCCAGGCTGCATGGGCCTCATTGTGTTGGTGTTTGAGGCTACTCACCTCCCAGGCTGCATGGGCCTCATTGTGTTGGTGTTTGAGGCTACTCACCTCCCAGGCCGGGCCTCATTGTGTTGGTGTTTGAGGCTACTCACCTCCCAGGCTGCATGGGCCTCATTGTGTTGGTGTTTGAGGCTACTCACCTCCCAGGCCGGGCCTCATTGTGTTGGTGTTTGAGGCTACTCACCTCCCAGGCCGGGCCTCATTGTGTTGGTGTTTGAGGCTACTCACCTCCCAGGCTGCATGGGCCTCATTGTGTTGGTGTTTGAGGCTACTCACCTCCCAGGCCGGGCCTCATTGTGTTGGTGTTTGAGGCTACTCACCTCCTAGGTCGGGCCTCATTGTGTTGGTGTTTGAGGCTACTCACCTCCCAGGCCGGGCCTCATTGTGTTGGTGTTTGAGGCTACTCACCTCCCAGGCTGCATGGGCCTCATTGTGTTGGTGTTTGAGGCTACTCACCTCCCAGGCCGGGCCTCATTGTGTTGGTGTTTGAGGCTACTCACCTCCCAGGCCGGGCCTCATTGTGTTGGTGTTTGAGGCTACTCACCTCCCAGGCCGGGCCTCATTGTGTTGGTGTTTGAGGCTACTCACCTCCCAGGCCGGGCCTCATTGTGTTGGTTTTTGAGGCTACTCACCTCCTAGGCCGGGCCTCATTGTGTTGGTGTTTGAGGCTACTCACCTCCCAGGCCGGGCCTCATTGTGTTGGTGTTTGAGGCTACTCACCTCCCAGGCTGCATGGGCCTCATTGTGTTGGTGTTTGAGGCTACTCACCTCCCAGGCTGCATGGCCCTCATTGTGTTGGTGTTTGAGGCTACTCACCTCCCAGGCCGGGCCTCATTGTGTTGGTGTTTGAGGCTACTCACCTCCCAGGCCGGGCCTCATTGTGTTGGTGTTTGAGGCTACTCACCTCCCAGGCTGCATGGGCCTCATTGTGTTGGTGTTTGAGGCTACTCACCTCCTAGGCCGGGCCTCATTGTGTTGGTGTTTGAGGCTACTCACCTCCCAGGCCGGGCCTCATTGTGTTGGTGTTTGAGGCTACTCACCTCCCAGGCTGCATGGGCCTCATTGTGTTGGTGTTTGAGGCTACTCACCTCCCAGGCCGGGCCTCATTGTTCTGGTGTTTGAGGCTACTCACCTCCTAGGCCGGGCCTCATTGTGTTGGTGTTTGAGGCTACTCACCTCCCAGGCCGGGCCTCATTGTGTTGGTGTTTGAGGCTACTCACCTCCCAGGCTGCATGGGTAAATGGTAAATGGTAAATGGTGCATTTATATAGCGCCTTTATCCAAGGCGCTTTACATAGATTGTGCATTACATTCATCTCATTGTGTTGGTGTTTGAGGCTACTCACCTCCCAGGCCGGGCCTCATTGTGTTGGTGTTTGAGGCTACTCACCTCCCAGGCTGCATGGACCTCATTGTGTTGGTGTTTGAGGCTACTCACCTCCCAGGCCGGGCCTCATTGTGTTGGTGTTTGAGGCTACTCACCTCCCAGGCTGCATGGGCCTCATTGTGTTGGTGTTTGAGGCTACTCACCTCCCAGGCCGGGCCTCATTGTGTTGGTGTTTGAGGCTACTCACCTCCCAGGCTGCATGGGCCTCATTGTGTTGGTGTTTGAGGCTACTCACCTCCCAGGCTGCATGGGCCTCATTGTGTTGGTGTTTGAGGCTACTCACCTCCCAGGCCGGGCCTCATTGTGTTGGTGTTTGAGGCTACTCACCTCCCAGGCCGGGCCTCATTGTTTGAGGCTACTCACCTCCTAGGCCGGGCCTCATTGTGTTGGTGTTTGAGGCTACTCACCTCCCAGGCTGCATGGGCCTCATTGTGTTGGTGTTTGAGGCTACTCACCTCCCAGGCCGGGCCTCATTGTGTTGGTGTTTGAGGCTACTCACCTCCCAGGCTGCATGGGCCTCATTGTGTTGGTGTTTGAGGCTACTCACCTCCCAGGCCGGGCCTCATTGTGTTGGTGTTTGAGGCTACTCACCTCCCAGGCTGCATGGGCCTCATTGTGTTGGTGTTTGAGGCTACTCACCTCCTAGGCCGGGCCTCATTGTGTTGGTGTTTGAGGCTACTCACCTCCCAGGCTGCATGGGCCTCATTGTGTTGGTGTTTGAGGCTACTCACCTCCCAGGCTGCATGGGCCTCATTGTGTTGGTGTTTGAGGCTACTCACCTCCCAGGCCGGGCCTCATTGTGTTGGTGTTTGAGGCTACTCACCTCCTAGGCCGGGCCTCATTGTGTTGGTGTTTGAGGCTACTCACTTCCCAGGCTGCATGGGCCTCATTGTGTTGGTGTTTGAGGCTACTCACCTCCCAGGCCGGGCCTCATTGTGTTGGTGTTTGAGGCTACTCACCTCCCAGGCCGGGCCTCATTGTGTTGGTGTTTGAGGCTACTCACCTCCCAGGCCGGGCCTCATTGTGTTGGTGTTTGAGGCTACTCACCTCCCAGGCCGGGCCTCATTGTGTTGGTGTTTGAGGCTACTCACCTCCCAGGCTGCATGGGCCTCATTGTGTTGGTGTTTGAGGCTACTCACCTCCCAGGCTGCATGGCCCTCATTGTGTTGGTGTTTGAGGCTACTCACCTCCCAGGCCGGGCCTCATTGTGTTGGTGTTTGAGGCTACTCACCTCCCAGGCCGGGCCTCATTGTGTTGGTGTTTGAGGCTACTCACCTCCCAGGCTGCATGGGCCTCATTGTGTTGGTGTTTGAGGCTACTCACCTCCCAGGCCGGGCCTCATTGTGTTGGTGTTTGAGGCTACTCACCTCCTAGGCCGGGCCTCATTGTGTTGGTGTTTGAGGCTACTCACCTCCCAGGCCGGGCCTCATTGTGTTGGTGTTTGAGGCTACTCACCTCCTAGGCCGGGCCTCATTGTGTTGGTGTTTGAGGCTACTCACCTCCCAGGCCGGGCCTCATTGTGTTGGTGTTTGAGGCTACTCACCTCCCAGGCCGGGCCTCATTGTGTTGGTGTTTGAGGCTACTCACCTCCCAGGCTGCATGGGCCTCATTGTGTTGGTGTTTGAGGCTACTCACCTCCCAGGCCGGGCCTCATTGTGTTGGTGTTTGAGGCTACTCACCTCCTAGGCCGGGCCTCATTGTGTTGGTGTTTGAGGCTACTCACCTCCCAGGCCGGGCCTCATTGTGTTGGTGTTTGAGGCTACTCACCTCCCAGGCTGCATGGGCCTCATTGTGTTGGTGTTTGAGGCTACTCACCTCCCAGGCCGGGCCTCATTGTGTTGGTGTTTGAGGCTACTCACCTCCCAGGCCGGGCCTCATTGTGTTGGTGTTTGAGGCTACTCACCTCCCAGGCTGCATGGGCCTCATTGTGTTGGTGTTTGAGGCTACTCACCTCCCAGGCCGGGCCTCATTGTGTTGGTGTTTGAGGCTACTCACCTCCCAGGCTGCATGGGCCTCATTGTGTTGGTGTTTGAGGCTACTCACCTCCCAGGCCGGGCCTCATTGTGTTGGTGTTTGAGGCTACTCACCTCCCAGGCCGGGCCTCATTGTGTTGGTGTTTGAGGCTACTCACCTCCCAGGCTGCATGGGCCTCATTGTGTTGGTGTTTGAGGCTACTCACCTCCCAGGCCGGGCCTCATTGTGTTGGTGTTTGAGGCTACTCACCTCCTAGGCCGGGCCTCATTGTGTTGGTGTTTGAGGCTACTCACCTCCCAGGCTGCATGGGCCTCATTGTGTTGGTGTTTGAGGCTACTCACCTCCCAGGCCGGGCCTCATTGTGTTGGTGTTTGAGGCTACTCACCTCCCAGGCTGCATGGGCCTCATTGTGTTGGTGTTTGAGGCTACTCACCTCCCAGGCCGGGCCTCATTGTGTTGGTGTTTGAGGCTACTCACCTCCCAGGCTGCATGGGCCTCATTGTGTTGGTGTTTGAGGCTACTCACCTCCCAGGCCGGGCCTCATTGTGTTGGTGTTTGAGGCTACTCACCTCCCAGGCTGCATGGACCTCATTGTGTTGGTGTTTGAGGCTACTCACCTCCCAGGCCGGGCCTCATTGTGTTGGTGTTTGAGGCTACTCACCTCCCAGGCTGCATGGGCCTCATTGTGTTGGTGTTTGAGGCTACTCACCTCCCAGGCCGGGCCTCATTGTGTTGGTGTTTGAGGCTACTCACCTCCTAGGCCGGGCCTCATTGTGTTGGTGTTTGAGGCTACTCACCTCCCAGGCCGGGCCTCATTGTGTTGGTGTTTGAGGCTACTCACCTCCCAGGCTGCATGGGCCTCATTGTGTTGGTGTTTGAGGCTACTCACCTCCCAGGCTGCATGGGCCTCATTGTGTTGGTGTTTGAGGCTACTCACCTCCCAGGCCGGGCCTCATTGTGTTGGTGTTTGAGGCTACTCACCTCCCAGGCCGGGCCTCATTGTTTGAGGCTACTCACCTCCTAGGCCGGGCCTCATTGTGTTGGTGTTTGAGGCTACTCACCTCCCAGGCTGCATGGGCCTCATTGTGTTGGTGTTTGAGGCTACTCACCTCCCAGGCCGGGCCTCATTGTGTTGGTGTTTGAGGCTACTCACCTCCCAGGCTGCATGGGCCTCATTGTGTTGGTGTTTGAGGCTACTCACCTCCCAGGCCGGGCCTCATTGTGTTGGTGTTTGAGGCTACTCACCTCCCAGGCTGCATGGGCCTCATTGTGTTGGTGTTTGAGGCTACTCACCTCCTAGGCCGGGCCTCATTGTGTTGGTGTTTGAGGCTACTCACCTCCCAGGCTGCATGGGCCTCATTGTGTTGGTGTTTGAGGCTACTCACCTCCCAGGCTGCATGGGCCTCATTGTGTTGGTGTTTGAGGCTACTCACCTCCCAGGCCGGGCCTCATTGTGTTGGTGTTTGAGGCTACTCACCTCCTAGGCCGGGCCTCATTGTGTTGGTGTTTGAGGCTACTCACTTCCCAGGCTGCATGGGCCTCATTGTGTTGGTGTTTGAGGCTACTCACCTCCCAGGCCGGGCCTCATTGTGTTGGTGTTTGAGGCTACTCACCTCCCAGGCCGGGCCTCATTGTGTTGGTGTTTGAGGCTACTCACCTCCCAGGCCGGGCCTCATTGTGTTGGTGTTTGAGGCTACTCACCTCCCAGGCCGGGCCTCATTGTGTTGGTGTTTGAGGCTACTCACCTCCCAGGCTGCATGGGCCTCATTGTGTTGGTGTTTGAGGCTACTCACCTCCCAGGCCGGGCCTCATTGTGTTGGTGTTTGAGGCTACTCACCTCCTAGGCCGGGCCTCATTGTGTTGGTGTTTGAGGCTACTCACCTCCCAGGCCGGGCCTCATTGTGTTGGTGTTTGAGGCTACTCACCTCCCAGGCTGCATGGGTAAATGGTAAATGGTGCATTTATATAGCGCCTTTATCCAAGGCGCTTTACATAGATTGTGCATTACATTCATCTCATTGTGTTGGTGTTTGAGGCTACTCACCTCCCAGGCCGGGCCTCATTGTGTTGGTGTTTGAGGCTACTCACCTCCCAGGCTGCATGGACCTCATTGTGTTGGTGTTTGAGGCTACTCACCTCCCAGGCCGGGCCTCATTGTGTTGGTGTTTGAGGCTACTCACCTCCCAGGCTGCATGGGCCTCATTGTGTTGGTGTTTGAGGCTACTCACCTCCCAGGCCGGGCCTCATTGTGTTGGTGTTTGAGGCTACTCACCTCCTAGGCCGGGCCTCATTGTGTTGGTGTTTGAGGCTACTCACCTCCCAGGCCGGGCCTCATTGTGTTGGTGTTTGAGGCTACTCACCTCCCAGGCTGCATGGGCCTCATTGTGTTGGTGTTTGAGGCTACTCACCTCCCAGGCTGCATGGGCCTCATTGTGTTGGTGTTTGAGGCTACTCACCTCCCAGGCCGGGTCTCATTGTGTTGGTGTTTGAGGCTACTCACCTCCCAGGCCGGGCCTCATTGTTTGAGGCTACTCACCTCCTAGGCCGGGCCTCATTGTGTTGGTGTTTGAGGCTACTCACCTCCCAGGCTGCATGGGCCTCATTGTGTTGGTGTTTGAGGCTACTCACCTCCCAGGCCGGGCCTCATTGTGTTGGTGTTTGAGGCTACTCACCTCCCAGGCCGGGCCTCATTGTGTTGGTGTTTGAGGCTACTCACCTCCCAGGCCGGGCCTCATTGTGTTGGTGTTTGAGGCTACTCACCTCCCAGGCTGCATGGGCCTCATTGTGTTGGTGTTTGAGGCTACTCACCTCCCAGGCTGCATGGCCCTCATTGTGTTGGTGTTTGAGGCTACTCACCTCCCAGGCCGGGCCTCATTGTGTTGGTGTTTGAGGCTACTCACCTCCCAGGCCGGGCCTCATTGTGTTGGTGTTTGAGGCTACTCACCTCCCAGGCTGCATGGGCCTCATTGTGTTGGTGTTTGAGGCTACTCACCTCCCAGGCCGGGCCTCATTGTGTTGGTGTTTGAGGCTACTCACCTCCTAGGCCGGGCCTCATTGTGTTGGTGTTTGAGGCTACTCACCTCCCAGGCCGGGCCTCATTGTGTTGGTGTTTGAGGCTACTCACCTCCCAGGCTGCATGGGCCTCATTGTGTTGGTGTTTGAGGCTACTCACCTCCCAGGCCGGGCCTCATTGTGTTGGTGTTTGAGGCTACTCACCTCCCAGGCCGGGCCTCATTGTGTTGGTGTTTGAGGCTACTCACCTCCCAGGCCGGGCCTCATTGTGTTGGTGTTTGAGGCTACTCACCTCCCAGGCCGGGCCTCATTGTGTTGGTTTTTGAGGCTACTCACCTCCTAGGCCGGGCCTCATTGTGTTGGTGTTTGAGGCTACTCACCTCCCAGGCCGGGCCTCATTGTGTTGGTGTTTGAGGCTACTCACCTCCCAGGCTGCATGGGCCTCATTGTGTTGGTGTTTGAGGCTACTCACCTCCCAGGCTGCATGGCCCTCATTGTGTTGGTGTTTGAGGCTACTCACCTCCCAGGCCGGGCCTCATTGTGTTGGTGTTTGAGGCTACTCACCTCCCAGGCCGGGCCTCATTGTGTTGGTGTTTGAGGCTACTCACCTCCCAGGCTGCATGGGCCTCATTGTGTTGGTGTTTAAGGCTACTCACCTCCCAGGCCGGGCCTCATTGTGTTGGTGTTTGAGGCTACTCACCTCCCAGGCTGCATGGGCCTCATTGTGTTGGTGTTTGAGGCTACTCACCTCCTAGGCCGGGCCTCATTGTGTTGGTGTTTGAGGCTACTCACCTCCCAGGCTGCATGGGCCTCATTGTGTTGGTGTTTGAGGCTACTCACTTCCCAGGCTGCATGGGCCTCATTGTGTTGGTGTTTGAGGCTACTCACCTCCCAGGCCGGGCCTCATTGTGTTGGTGTTTGAGGCTACTCACCTCCCAGGCCGGGCCTCATTGTGTTGGTGTTTGAGGCTACTCACCTCCCAGGCCGGGCCTCATTGTGTTGGTGTTTGAGGCTACTCACCTCCCAGACCGGGCCTCATTGTGTTGGTGTTTGAGGCTACTCACCTCCCAGGCTGCATGGGCCTCATTGTGTTGGTGTTTGAGGCTACTCACCTCCCAGGCTGCATGGCCCTCATTGTGTTGGTGTTTGAGGCTACTCACCTCCCAGGCCGGGCCTCATTGTGTTGGTGTTTGAGGCTACTCACCTCCCAGGCCGGGCCTCATTGTGTTGGTGTTTGAGGCTACTCACCTCCCAGGCTGCATGGGCCTCATTGTGTTGGTGTTTGAGGCTACTCACCTCCCAGGCCGGGCCTCATTGTGTTGGTGTTTGAGGCTACTCACCTCCTAGGCCGGGCCTCATTGTGTTGGTGTTTGAGGCTACTCACCTCCCAGGCCGGGCCTCATTGTGTTGGTGTTTGAGGCTACTCACCTCCCAGGCTGCATGGGCCTCATTGTGTTGGTGTTTGAGGCTACTCACCTCCCAGGCCGGGCCTCATTGTGTTGGTGTTTGAGGCTACTCACCTCCCAGGCCGGGCCTCATTGTGTTGGTGTTTGAGGCTACTCACCTCCCAGGCCGGGCCTCATTGTGTTGGTGTTTGAGGCTAATCACCTCCCAGGCCGGGCCTCATTGTGTTGGTTTTTGAGGCTACTCACCTCCTAGGCCGGGCCTCATTGTGTTGGTGTTTGAGGCTACTCACCTCCCAGGCCGGGCCTCATTGTGTTGGTGTTTGAGGCTACTCACCTCCCAGGCTGCATGGGCCTCATTGTGTTGGTGTTTGAGGCTACTCACCTCCCAGGCTGCATGGCCCTCATTGTGTTGGTGTTTGAGGCTACTCACCTGCCAGGCCGGGCCTCATTGTGTTGGTGTTTGAGGCTACTCACCTCCCAGGCCGGGCCTCATTGTGTTGGTGTTTGAGGCTACTCACCTCCCAGGCTGCATGGGCCTCATTGTGTTGGTGTTTAAGGCTACTCACCTCCCAGGCCGGGCCTCATTGTGTTGGTGTTTGAGGCTACTCACCTCCCAGGCTGCATGGGCCTCATTGTGTTGGTGTTTGAGGCTACTCACCTCCTAGGCCGGGCCTCATTGTGTTGGTGTTTGAGGCTACTCACCTCCCAGGCTGCATGGGCCTCATTGTGTTGGTGTTTGAGGCTACTCACCTCCCAGGCCGGGCCTCATTGTTCTGGTGTTTGAGGCTACTCACCTCCTAGGCCGGGCCTCATTGTGTTGGTGTTTGAGGCTACTCACCTCCCAGGCCGGGCCTCATTGTGTTGGTGTTTGAGGCTACTCACCTCCCAGGCTGCATGGGCCTCATTGTGTTGGTGTTTGAGGCTACTCACCTCCCAGGCCGGGCCTCATTGTGTTGGTGTTTGAGGCTACTCACCTCCCAGGCCGGGCCTCATTGTGTTGGTGTTTGAGGCTACTCACCTCCCAGGCCGGGCCTCATTGTGTTGGTGTTTGAGGCTACTCACCTCCCAGGCTGCATGGGTAAATGGTAAATGGTAAATGGTGCATTTATATAGCGCCTTTATCCAAGGCGCTTTACATAGATTGTGCATTACATTCACCTCATTGTGTTGGTGTTTGAGGCTACTCACCTCCCAGGCCGGGCCTCATTGTGTTGGTGTTTGAGGCTACTCACCTCCCAGGCTGCATGGGCCTCATTGTGTTGGTGTTTGAGGCTACTCACCTCCCAGGCCGGGCCTCATTGTGTTGGTGTTTGAGGCTACTCACCTCCCAGGCCGGGCCTCATTGTGTTGGTGTTTGAGGCTACTCACCTCCCAGGCTGCATGGGCCTCATTGTCTTGGTGTTTGAGGCTACTCACCTCCCAGGCTGCATGGGCCTCATTGTGTTGGTGTTTGAGGCTACTCACCTCCTAGGCCGGGCCTCATTGTGTTGGTGTTTGAGGCTACTCACCTCCCAGGCCGGGCCTCATTGTGTTGGTGTTTGAGGCTACTCACCTCCCAGGCTGCATGGGCCTCATTGTGTTGGTGTTTGAGGCTACTCACCTCCCAGGCCGGGCCTCATTGTGTTGGTGTTTGAGGCTACTCACCTCCCAGGCTGCATGGGCCTCATTGTGTTGGTGTTTGAGGCTACTCACCTCCCAGGCCGGGCCTCATTGTGTTGGTGTTTGAGGCTACTCAGCTCCTAGGCCGGGCCTCATTGTGTTGGTGTTTGAGGCTACTCACCTCCCAGGCCGGGCCTCATTGTGTTGGTGTTTGAGGCTACTCACCTCCCAGGCTGCATGGGCCTCATTGTGTTGGTGTTTGAGGCTACTCACCTCCCAGGCCGGGCCTCATTGTGTTGGTGTTTGAGGCTACTCACCTCCCAGGCTGCATGGGCCTCATTGTGTTGGTGTTTGAGGCTACTCACCTCCCAGGCCGGGCCTCATTGTGTTGGTGTTTGAGGCTACTCACCTCCCAGGCTGCATGGGCCTCATTGTGTTGGTGTTTGAGGCTACTCACCTCCCAGGCTGCATGGCCCTCATTGTGTTGGTGTTTGAGGCTACTCACCTCCCAGGCCGGGCCTCATTGTGTTGGTGTTTGAGGCTACTCACCTCCCAGGCCGGGCCTCATTGTGTTGGTGTTTGAGGCTACTCACCTCCCAGGCTGCATGGGCCTCATTGTGTTGGTGTTTAAGGCTACTCACCTCCCAGGCCGGGCCTCATTGTGTTGGTGTTTGAGGCTACTCACCTCCCAGGCTGCATGGGCCTCATTGTGTTGGTGTTTGAGGCTACTCACCTCCTAGGCCGGGCCTCATTGTGTTGGTGTTTGAGGCTACTCACCTCCCAGGCCGGGCCTCATTGTGTTGGTGTTTGAGGCTACTCACCTCCCAGGCTGCATTGGCCTCATTGTGTTGGTGTTTGAGGCTACTCACCTCCCAGGCCGGGCCTCATTGTGTTGGTGTTTGAGGCTACTCACCTCCCAGGCTGCATGGGCCTCATTGTGTTGGTGTTTGAGGCTACTCACCTCCCAGGCTGCATGGGCCTCATTGTGTTGGTGTTTGAGGCTACTCACCTCCCAGGCCGGGCCTCATTGTGTTGGTGTTTGAGGCTACTCACCTCCCAGGCTGCATGGGCCTCATTGTGTTGGTGTTTGAGGCTACTCACCTCCTAGGCCGGGCCTCATTGTGTTGGTGTTTGAGGCTACTCACCTCCCAGGCCGGGCCTCATTGTGTTGGTGTTTGAGGCTACTCACCTCCTAGGCCGGGCCTCATTGTGTTGGTGTTTGAGGCTACTCACCTCCCAGGCCGGGCCTCATTGTGTTGGTGTTTGAGGCTACTCACCTCCCAGGCCGGGCCTCATTGTGTTGGTGTTTGAGGCTACTCACCTCCCAGGCTGCATGGGCCTCATTGTGTTGGTGTTTGAGGCTACTCACCTCCCAGGCCGGGCCTCATTGTGTTGGTGTTTGAGGCTACTCACCTCCTAGGCCGGGCCTCATTGTGTTGGTGTTTGAGGCTACTCACCTCCCAGGCCGGGCCTCATTGTGTTGGTGTTTGAGGCTACTCACCTCCCAGGCTGCATGGGCCTCATTGTGTTGGTGTTTGAGGCTACTCACCTCCCAGGCCGGGCCTCATTGTGTTGGTGTTTGAGGCTACTCACCTCCCAGGCCGGGCCTCATTGTGTTGGTGTTTGAGGCTACTCACCTCCCAGGCCGGGCCTCATTGTGTTGGTGTTTGAGGCTACTCACCTCCCAGGCCGGGCCTCATTGTGTTGGTGTTTGAGGCTACTCACCTCCCAGGCTGCATGGGCCTCATTGTGTTGGTGTTTGAGGCTACTCACCTCCCAGGCCGGGCCTCATTGTGTTGGTGTTTGAGGCTACTCACCTCCCAGGCTGCATGGGCCTCATTGTGTTGGTGTTTGAGGCTACTCACCTCCCAGGCCGGGCCTCATTGTGTTGGTGTTTGAGGCTACTCACCTCCCAGGCCGGGCCTCATTGTGTTGGTGTTTGAGGCTACTCACCTCCCAGGCTGCATTGGCCTCATTGTGTTGGTGTTTGAGGCTACTCACCTCCCAGGCCGGGCCTCATTGTGTTGGTGTTTGAGGCTACTCACCTCCCAGGCTGCATGGGCCTCATTGTGTTGGTGTTTGAGGCTACTCACCTCCCAGGCTGCATGGGCCTCATTGTGTTGGTGTTTGAGGCTACTCACCTCCCAGGCCGGGCCTCATTGTGTTGGTGTTTGAGGCTACTCACCTCCCAGGCTGCATGGGCCTCATTGTGTTGGTGTTTGAGGCTACTCACCTCCCAGGCCGGGCCTCATTGTGTTGGTGTTTGAGGCTACTCACCTCCCAGGCCGGGCCTCATTGTGTTGGTGTTTGAGGCTACTCACCTCCCAGGCTGCATGGGCCTCATTGTGTTGGTGTTTGAGGCTACTCACCTCCTAGGCCGGGCCTCATTGTGTTGGTGTTTGAGGCTACTCACCTCCCAGGCCGGGCCTCATTGTGTTGGTGTTTGAGGCTACTCACCTCCCAGGCTGCATTGGCCTCATTGTGTTGGTGTTTGAGGCTACTCACCTCCCAGGCCGGGCCTCATTGTGTTGGTGTTTGAGGCTACTCACCTCCCAGGCTGCATGGGCCTCATTGTGTTGGTGTTTGAGGCTACTCACCTCCCAGGCTGCATGGGCCTCATTGTGTTGGTGTTTGAGGCTACTCACCTCCCAGGCCGGGCCTCATTGTGTTGGTGTTTGAGGCTACTCACCTCCCAGGCTGCATGGGCCTCATTGTGTTGGTGTTTGAGGCTACTCACCTCCTAGGCCGGGCCTCATTGTGTTGGTGTTTGAGGCTACTCACCTCCCAGGCCGGGCCTCATTGTGTTGGTGTTTGAGGCTACTCACCTCCTAGGCCGGGCCTCATTGTGTTGGTGTTTGAGGCTACTCACCTCCCAGGCCGGGCCTCATTGTGTTGGTGTTTGAGGCTACTCACCTCCCAGGCCGGGCCTCATTGTGTTGGTGTTTGAGGCTACTCACCTCCCAGGCTGCATGGGCCTCATTGTGTTGGTGTTTGAGGCTACTCACCTCCCAGGCCGGGCCTCATTGTGTTGGTGTTTGAGGCTACTCACCTCCTAGGCCGGGCCTCATTGTGTTGGTGTTTGAGGCTACTCACCTCCCAGGCCGGGCCTCATTGTGTTGGTGTTTGAGGCTACTCACCTCCCAGGCTGCATGGGCCTCATTGTGTTGGTGTTTGAGGCTACTCACCTCCCAGGCCGGGCCTCATTGTGTTGGTGTTTGAGGCTACTCACCTCCCAGGCCGGGCCTCATTGTGTTGGTGTTTGAGGCTACTCACCTCCCAGGCCGGGCCTCATTGTGTTGGTGTTTGAGGCTACTCACCTCCCAGGCCGGGCCTCATTGTGTTGGTGTTTGAGGCTACTCACCTCCCAGGCTGCATGGGCCTCATTGTGTTGGTGTTTGAGGCTACTCACCTCCCAGGCCGGGCCTCATTGTGTTGGTGTTTGAGGCTACTCACCTCCCAGGCTGCATGGGCCTCATTGTGTTGGTGTTTGAGGCTACTCACCTCCCAGGCCGGGCCTCATTGTGTTGGTGTTTGAGGCTACTCACCTCCCAGGCCGGGCCTCATTGTGTTGGTGTTTGAGGCTACTCACCTCCCAGGCTGCATTGGCCTCATTGTGTTGGTGTTTGAGGCTACTCACCTCCCAGGCCGGGCCTCATTGTGTTGGTGTTTGAGGCTACTCACCTCCCAGGCTGCATGGGCCTCATTGTGTTGGTGTTTGAGGCTACTCACCTCCCAGGCTGCATGGGCCTCATTGTGTTGGTGTTTGAGGCTACTCACCTCCCAGGCCGGGCCTCATTGTGTTGGTGTTTGAGGCTACTCACCTCCCAGGCTGCATGGGCCTCATTGTGTTGGTGTTTGAGGCTACTCACCTCCCAGGCCGGGCCTCATTGTGTTGGTGTTTGAGGCTACTCACCTCCCAGGCCGGGCCTCATTGTGTTGGTGTTTGAGGCTACTCACCTCCCAGGCTGCATGGGCCTCATTGTGTTGGTGTTTGAGGCTACTCACCTCCCAGGCCGGGCCTCATTGTGTTGGTGTTTGAGGCTACTCACCTCCTAGGCCGGGCCTCATTGTGTTGGTGTTTGAGGCTACTCACCTCCCAGGCCGGGCCTCATTGTGTTGGTGTTTGAGGCTACTCACCTCCCAGGCTGCATTGGCCTCATTGTGTTGGTGTTTGAGGCTACTCACCTCCCAGGCCGGGCCTCATTGTGTTGGTGTTTGAGGCTACTCACCTCCCAGGCTGCATGGGCCTCATTGTGTTGGTGTTTGAGGCTACTCACCTCCCAGGCTGCATGGGCCTCATTGTGTTGGTGTTTGAGGCTACTCACCTCCCAGGCCGGGCCTCATTGTGTTGGTGTTTGAGGCTACTCACCTCCCAGGCTGCATGGGCCTCATTGTGTTGGTGTTTGAGGCTACTCACCTCCTAGGCCGGGCCTCATTGTGTTGGTGTTTGAGGCTACTCACCTCCCAGGCCGGGCCTCATTGTGTTGGTGTTTGAGGCTACTCACCTCCTAGGCCGGGCCTCATTGTGTTGGTGTTTGAGGCTACTCACCTCCCAGGCCGGGCCTCATTGTGTTGGTGTTTGAGGCTACTCACCTCCCAGGCCGGGCCTCATTGTGTTGGTGTTTGAGGCTACTCACCTCCCAGGCTGCATGGGCCTCATTGTGTTGGTGTTTGAGGCTACTCACCTCCCAGGCCGGGCCTCATTGTGTTGGTGTTTGAGGCTACTCACCTCCTAGGCCGGGCCTCATTGTGTTGGTGTTTGAGGCTACTCACCTCCCAGGCCGGGCCTCATTGTGTTGGTGTTTGAGGCTACTCACCTCCCAGGCTGCATGGGCCTCATTGTGTTGGTGTTTGAGGCTACTCACCTCCCAGGCCGGGCCTCATTGTGTTGGTGTTTGAGGCTACTCACCTCCCAGGCCGGGCCTCATTGTGTTGGTGTTTGAGGCTACTCACCTCCCAGGCCGGGCCTCATTGTGTTGGTGTTTGAGGCTACTCACCTCCCAGGCCGGGCCTCATTGTGTTGGTGTTTGAGGCTACTCACCTCCCAGGCTGCATGGGCCTCATTGTGTTGGTGTTTGAGGCTACTCACCTCCCAGGCCGGGCCTCATTGTGTTGGTGTTTGAGGCTACTCACCTCCCAGGCTGCATGGGCCTCATTGTGTTGGTGTTTGAGGCTACTCACCTCCCAGGCCGGGCCTCATTGTGTTGGTGTTTGAGGCTACTCACCTCCCAGGCCGGGCCTCATTGTGTTGGTGTTTGAGGCTACTCACCTCCCAGGCTGCATTGGCCTCATTGTGTTGGTGTTTGAGGCTACTCACCTCCCAGGCCGGGCCTCATTGTGTTGGTGTTTGAGGCTACTCACCTCCCAGGCTGCATGGGCCTCATTGTGTTGGTGTTTGAGGCTACTCACCTCCCAGGCTGCATGGGCCTCATTGTGTTGGTGTTTGAGGCTACTCACCTCCCAGGCCGGGCCTCATTGTGTTGGTGTTTGAGGCTACTCACCTCCCAGGCTGCATGGGCCTCATTGTGTTGGTGTTTGAGGCTACTCACCTCCCAGGCCGGGCCTCATTGTGTTGGTGTTTGAGGCTACTCACCTCCCAGGCCGGGCCTCATTGTGTTGGTGTTTGAGGCTACTCACCTCCCAGGCTGCATGGGCCTCATTGTGTTGGTGTTTGAGGCTACTCACCTCCCAGGCCGGGCCTCATTGTGTTGGTGTTTGAGGCTACTCAGCTCCTAGGCCGGGCCTCATTGTGTTGGTGTTTGAGGCTACTCACCTCCCAGGCCGGGCCTCATTGTGTTGGTGTTTGAGGCTACTCACCTCCCAGGCTGCATGGGCCTCATTGTGTTGGTGTTTGAGGCTACTCACCTCCCAGGCCGGGCCTCATTGTGTTGGTGTTTGAGGCTACTCACCTCCCAGGCCGGGCCTCATTGTGTTGGTGTTTGAGGCTACTCACCTCCCAGGCCGGGCCTCATTGTGTTGGTGTTTGAGGCTACTCACCTCCCAGGCCGGGCCTCATTGTGTTGGTTTTTGAGGCTACTCACCTCCCAGACCGGGCCTCATTGTGTTGGTGTTTGAGGCTACTCACCTCCCAGGCCGGGCCTCATTGTGTTGGTGTTTGAGGCTACTCACCTCCCAGGCTGCATGGGCCTCATTGTGTTGGTGTTTGAGGCTACTCACCTCCCAGGCTGCATGGGCCTCATTGTGTTGGTGTTTGAGGCTACTCACCTCCCAGGCCGGGCCTCATTGTGTTGGTGTTTGAGGCTACTCACCTCCCAGGCCGGGCCTCATTGTGTTGGTGTTTGAGGCTACTCACCTCCTAGGCCGGGCCTCATTGTGTTGGTGTTTGAGGCTACTCACCTCCCAGGCTGCATGGGCCTCATTGTGTTGGTGTTTGAGGCTACTCACCTCCCAGGCCGGGCCTCATTGTGTTGGTGTTTGAGGCTACTCACCTCCCAGGCTGCATGGGCCTCATTGTGTTGGTGTTTGAGGCTACTCACCTCCCAGGCCGGGCCTCATTGTGTTGGTGTTTGAGGCTACTCACCTCCCAGGCTGCATGGGCCTCATTGTGTTGGTGTTTGAGGCTACTCACCTCCCAGGCTGCATGGGCCTCATTGTGTTGGTGTTTGAGGCTACTCACCTCCCAGGCCGGGCCTCATTGTGTTGGTGTTTGAGGCTACTCACCTCCCAGGCCGGGCCTCATTGTGTTGGTGTTTGAGGCTACTCACCTCCTAGGCCGGGCCTCATTGTGTTGGTGTTTGAGGCTACTCACCTCCCAGACCGGGCCTCATTGTGTTGGTGTTTGAGGCTACTCACCTCCCAGGCTGCATGGGCCTCATTGTGTTGGTGTTTGAGGCTACTCACCTCCCAGGCCGGGCCTCATTGTGTTGGTGTTTGAGGCTACTCACCTCCCAGGCTGCATGGGCCTCATTGTGTTGGTGTTTGAGGCTACTCACCTCCTAGGCTGCATGGGCCTCATTGTGTTGGTGTTTGAGGCTACTCACCTCCCAGGCCGGGCCTCATTGTGTTGGTGTTTGAGGCTACTCACCTCCCAGGCTGCATGGGCCTCATTGTGTTGGTGTTTGAGGCTACTCACCTCCCAGGCCGGGCCTCATTGTGTTGGTGTTTGAGGCTACTCACCTCCCAGGCCGGGCCTCATTGTGTTGGTGTTTGAGGCTACTCAGCTCCTAGGCCGGGCCTCATTGTGTTGGTGTTTGAGGCTACTCACCTCCCAGGCCGGGCCTCATTGTGTTGGTGTTTGAGGCTACTCACCTCCCAGGCTGCATGGGCCTCATTGTGTTGGTGTTTGAGGCTACTCACCTCCCAGGCCGGGCCTCATTGTGTTGGTGTTTGAGGCTACTCACCTCCCAGGCCGGGCCTCATTGTGTTGGTGTTTGAGGCTACTCACCTCCCAGGCCGGGCCTCATTGTGTTGGTGTTTGAGGCTACTCACCTCCCAGGCCGGGCCTCATTGTGTTGGTTTTTGAGGCTACTCACCTCCTAGGCCGGGCCTCATTGTGTTGGTGTTTGAGGCTACTCACCTCCCAGGCCGGGCCTCATTGTGTTGGTGTTTGAGGCTACTCACCTCCCAGGCTGCATGGGCCTCATTGTGTTGGTGTTTGAGGCTACTCACCTCCCAGGCTGCATGGCCCTCATTGTGTTGGTGTTTGAGGCTACTCACCTCCCAGGCCGGGCCTCATTGTGTTGGTGTTTGAGGCTACTCACCTCCCAGGCCGGGCCTCATTGTGTTGGTGTTTGAGGCTACTCACCTCCCAGGCTGCATGGGCCTCATTGTGTTGGTGTTTAAGGCTACTCACCTCCCAGGCCGGGCCTCATTGTGTTGGTGTTTGAGGCTACTCACCTCCCAGGCTGCATGGGCCTCATTGTGTTGGTGTTTGAGGCTACTCACCTCCTAGGCCGGGCCTCATTGTGTTGGTGTTTGAGGCTACTCACCTCCCAGGCCGGGCCTCATTGTGTTGGTGTTTGAGGCTACTCACCTCCCAGGCTGCATTGGCCTCATTGTGTTGGTGTTTGAGGCTACTCACCTCCCAGGCCGGGCCTCATTGTGTTGGTGTTTGAGGCTACTCACCTCCCAGGCCGGGCCTCATTGTGTTGGTGTTTGAGGCTACTCACCTCCCAGGCTGCATGGGCCTCATTGTGTTGGTGTTTGAGGCTACTCACCTCCCAGGCCGGGCCTCATTGTGTTGGTGTTTGAGGCTACTCACCTCCCAGGCCGGGCCTCATTGTGTTGGTGTTTGAGGCTACTCACCTCCCAGGCTGCATGGGCCTCATTGTGTTGGTGTTTGAGGCTACTCACCTCCCAGGCCGGGCCTCATTGTGTTGGTGTTTGAGGCTACTCACCTCCTAGGCCGGGCCTCATTGTGTTGGTGTTTGAGGCTACTCACCTCCCAGACCGGGCCTCATTGTGTTGGTGTTTGAGGCTACTCACCTCCCAGGCTGCATGGGCCTCATTGTGTTGGTGTTTGAGGCTACTCACCTCCCAGGCCGGGCCTCATTGTGTTGGTGTTTGAGGCTACTCACCTCCCAGGCCGGGCCTCATTGTGTTGGTGTTTGAGGCTACTCACCTCCCAGGCCGGGCCTCATTGTGTTGGTGTTTGAGGCTACTCACCTCCCAGGCCGGGCCTCATTGTGTTGGTGTTTGAGGCTACTCACCTCCTAGGCCGGGCCTCATTGTGTTGGTGTTTGAGGCTACTCACCTCCCAGGCTGCATGGGCCTCATTGTGTTGGTGTTTGAGGCTACTCACCTCCCAGGCCGGGCCTCATTGTGTTGGTGTTTGAGGCTACTCACCTCCCAGGCTGCATGGGCCTCATTGTGTTGGTGTTTGAGGCTACTCACCTCCCAGGCCGGGCCTCATTGTGTTGGTGTTTGAGGCTACTCACCTCCCAGGCTGCATGGGCCTCATTGTGTTGGTGTTTGAGGCTACTCACCTCCCAGGCCGGGCCTCATTGTGTTGGTGTTTGAGGCTACTCACCTCCCAGGCCGGGCCTCATTGTGTTGGTGTTTGAGGCTACTCACCTCCCAGGCCGGGCCTCATTGTGTTGGTGTTTGAGGCTACTCACCTCCTAGGCCGGGCCTCATTGTGTTGGTGTTTGAGGCTACTCACCTCCCAGACCGGGCCTCATTGTGTTGGTGTTTGAGGCTACTCACCTCCCAGGCTGCATGGGCCTCATTGTGTTGGTGTTTGAGGCTACTCACCTCCCAGGCCGGGCCTCATTGTGTTGGTGTTTGAGGCTACTCACCTCCCAGGCTGCATGGGCCTCATTGTGTTGGTGTTTGAGGCTACTCACCTCCTAGGCCGGGCCTCATTGTGTTGGTGTTTGAGGCTACTCACCTCCCAGGCTGCATGGGCCTCATTGTGTTGGTGTTTGAGGCTACTCACCTCCCAGGCTGCATGGGCCTCATTGTGTTGGTGTTTGAGGCTACTCACCTCCCAGGCCGGGCCTCATTGTGTTGGTGTTTGAGGCTACTCACCTCCCAGGCCGGGCCTCATTGTGTTGGTGTTTGAGGCTACTCACCTCCTAGGCCGGGCCTCATTGTGTTGGTGTTTGAGGCTACTCACCTCCCAGACCGGGCCTCATTGTGTTGGTGTTTGAGGCTACTCACCTCCCAGGCTGCATGGGCCTCATTGTGTTGGTGTTTGAGGCTACTCACCTCCCAGGCCGGGCCTCATTGTGTTGGTGTTTGAGGCTACTCACCTCCCAGGCTGCATGGGCCTCATTGTGTTGGTGTTTGAGGCTACTCACCTCCTAGGCCGGGCCTCATTGTGTTGGTGTTTGAGGCTACTCACCTCCCAGGCTGCATGGGCCTCATTGTGTTGGTGTTTGAGGCTACTCACCTCCCAGGCTGCATGGGCCTCATTGTGTTGGTGTTTGAGGCTACTCACCTCCCAGGCCGGGCCTCATTGTGTTGGTGTTTGAGGCTACTCACCTCCCAGGCCGGGCCTCATTGTGTTGGTGTTTGAGGCTACTCACCTCCTAGGCCGGGCCTCATTGTGTTGGTGTTTGAGGCTACTCACCTCCCAGACCGGGCCTCATTGTGTTGGTGTTTGAGGCTACTCACCTCCCAGGCTGCATGGGCCTCATTGTGTTGGTGTTTGAGGCTACTCACCTCCCAGGCCGGGCCTCATTGTGTTGGTGTTTGAGGCTAGGGAGGTGAGCCTTAATACAACCTATTAAAATGGTTGTATATGACAGTCCAAGTGTTTGGCTTTGCCACTATACTAGGGCACTACTTGACACTGTAGCTTGAGTGATTCTCGCTCTTTCGCTACAACTACATAACCAGTAGTATTTAGTGTCTCGCTCTGCTGCCGTTCGTGGATTAGTGCAACATGCTGGTCCTCTCTGGTCCCACTGAGGAGGTCCATTACTTGCGCCTGTAGTCGTGTTTCGACTTGGGTGCCGGACACAGGCTATGGCTGTGGTTCATTCTTCCATCCATCTACAACCGCTTATCCGTAGGCTGGTCGCGAGGGAAACGGCTCCACACCGAGAGCTGCAGACTTCCTCTCCAGATCAGCATTAGTAACTTCATTCTGGGGGATCCCGAGGCGATCCAAGGCCATTTTGAAGATATTGATGTTGTGGCTGCATACTGCTGGCACGTATGTCAACTGTGTTGGCTGTGGTGGTGGCTGATTTGCCTCCCACGGGGATGCTAGCGTTGCGTTGCTAGCGTAGCCCTTGTGAGATGTTGCTCTCTCAACTAGGGGAAATGTCAAGGTGGTACTGTTGGCCACTAAGTTGCTCAGGTTGAGAACTTCTTAACCCATTTAGGGCCGATGCGATGCGATGGGTTGATAAATGGGTACTGCTCTTTTTACTGCCGTTTGCAGAGCCGCTACTCATGGTCTGTGATGAGTAGCACTGACCTTTTAGATTGCCTTCTGTGGGTGACCGAGACAGGGTCCCTAACCCTGAACTTAATGCCAGCATTGCTTCTCTGGTGGTCTCACTAGATGAAGCCTTCAAGCTAGTATGGCTATTGCCCATGGCCGCACACAGTGTGGAGTCACTGGCCTGCCAACTAGATCCATGCCATGGCAGCTGGACTGGGACGTGTTAAACGGTCCCTTAATGGTCACCTCATCCTGGCCCTCTGGCCTGGATGGCACGGCACCTATGGGTGATGCTTGTTCTAGGCGTTAGCTTACGTGGTAACTAACTACCCTGATGATGTTGGGGCCTAGTGTGGCCCCAAGGGGCGGCCACGGCGGGTTAGTGAGCCCGCCTGGCGACCTAGAGCCCCTGGATGTCCCGGGTTCAATGCCAGATCCGGCCAGCAATGTGTCCATGTGTGTCGCGGTCTGAGCCCCTAATTGCTCCCCGAGCGCTGTAGAATGGCTGCTCATTGCTCCTAGTAGCAATACGATGGGCAAATGCAGGGGACACATGTTGCGTATGTGCAACTGTACAGCTGAGCTAGCTTGCACATTGATTATAGTCTCAGCATTCTAACAGGCCCCACTTCCAGGGAAGTACAGTGGGACACTTAACACTCTGCCTGTCGTTCCAGGCCGGATGTTTGGGCCTGCTACCCAACAGACCTTGCAGCATAGTGCACGGTGAACAAGCAGCTTGGTTCAACTGAAGGTTTCTCCTTGATGCATGTTGTGACTGATGGTGGTGGTTTTCGCCTGATCCTCGATCTCAGACCTACCAGCTGCCTCTGGTCATGTATGCTGGGCACAGTGGATGTGCTCCAGGTGGTGCCATATTGAGAATGGTCTGCAAGCATGGCCTTGCTTAAACTCTTAGAGTTAATTTGGGGCTGCCAGACAGCTTCCACTGACCTGTCTCGTCCTGGACGAGTACAGTGCTGCCAGCCACTCCCTCTGGTTGTTGGGCACACCGAAGCGACATAGACAGTTGCTTCTCTAGGGCTGCTTTCATTGCACCCTTTTACATGTCCTGTCTATAATTTCTGGGCCTCAAACCCCAGAATTCTGCCTACCACCGTGGATACGGTTGGGTTACTGTTTCAGTTATGTGCAGGCATTTAAGTAAGAGCGTGCTTCGCTCTACTGCCTACCACCTCCAGCCAGTGTCTGTGATGTACACGGCCAGTGTGCAGTGGACTTGGCCCGTGGGATGTTTAGACTTTGTTCGTAACATAATATGTCAACAGTCGATCTTCCGACCCACTAAGGGGTCGCTCGATCCAGTCAGTCTCTGCAGGAGGTCTTGCCTCATCTTGCTGGTTTCATAGCAATGCTCTTCTTGGGTATACAGTCCAGTTGGCGGACATGCTTCCCATTTAAGCCTCTTGGATCCGATTTTTCGTATCACTCGGCATATGTACGGCAGAGCAGGGTCTTTGGCCTTGAGCGCTTGGCGCGTGGCCAACTGTAGTTCTCCCTTCCGGCGCTGGCCGTTAGGGCAGGACACTCTGGCCCACCCCTGGCCAGGCGACTTCTTGTAAGTCTTCTCTACACTGCCACTTTTGGTGTCTTGTATCCTTCACAGGATAGGCAGAGGCAGTCGCACAGTAGTATGGTGCTACCATACCGGTCAGGAAGTATGAGGTTCCATGCTATGGCGACTAGAGGTTTGTTTTTGGTTACCACTGCAGCCGAATCATCCACTGCAGCTTCTAGATGAAGTGCTTTGGCCTCCCCACAGAGACAGAATCCCCTGTCACAGTTTAGGGAGAGGGTGCATTCTCACCCGGGTCACCTTCAGCTGCGTAAATTGACCACTGACAATCATGCCTATTGTCTGAACCCTACTTCATTCTTGTGCATCCTGCATATAATAATAAAGGTTGCGCTCTCTCTGGACAGCGCCTGTCACACTTTATTGTGGGTATGCCATCAGCCACGCTGACGGGGCGAGTAATCACCCCCCTACCGCCTGGTACGAGGTACCACTCTACCAGGTTTGGATGGACTGTGTCCCCAGCCCTTGGGATTGGGCCGTTCTCAAATGGCTAGCTGCTAGTGGCATTTGTCCTCACTGCGCCCCTACGGAAGTGAGTAGGTTGTCTTCATGCCCTGCCCGGTGCCTGAGACTGGGATGCCGATGGGTCTGGATTTACCATTCGCCAATCCCTCTTATGTCTTCAAGGACTTTCTGCCTTTCAAGTTGGCTAGCCTATCATTTTCAGTTTGCTCCACAGCCGGCCATGAAGCATTCTAGTACCTACCTATTGTGCCCTGTCCGGGCTCTGTGGCACGGCATAGCCGTCTGTCTGTGATGAAGGGCACATGAAGGGCTGTGCCTTGATTCAACAGAGACTAACGCAACACTTAGAGGTACTTTGATTGTTGCGTTGAGGTAGACTTCTTCAGTAGGCCACAAGGCCTCCCCAGAGGCATTTTGACATGCCAGACCAGGGGGTGGACATCTGTGCTGCAGTGCAGCCAAATGGGCTCCATCTGTTTTGGGCTTTTGCCAAGACCCAGCCAACCGGACTCTCCCTCACCCTATGGTGATGGATGTTTGGCTGTCCATTAGATCTGCAAACCGACCTCGGTAAGCGCAGATTCCTCGTGACCTTGTTGGTATGAGTCATCCAGGTATTGAAAACACCGCCTCTGGCGGTCAGTAGGTATGAAATAGAACGCAAGTTATCTATATAACTATGGTTCTATGAATACCGGATGACCGCCAGAGTTCATTGTCACTCGGAATCCCGACGAAAAGATTTCCATGAGGATGAACCCTGTGAACTGGGCACCTATATCGGTACGCCCACAGGGGGTCACGAGTGACATTTTTGGTATTAATATTCGACCTCTGCGCGTGCGCGCGATGTATATCCAGGTGTTGAAAACACCGCCTCTGGCGGTCATCCGGTATTCATAGAACCATAGTTATATAGATAACTAAGTTATATAGATAACGGAGGGTTACACTCTCTGTAACCCAGGTTCTCTGAGTGGAGAGACTGGCTCTCCACTACATATTTTCAATATGTACGGGAACTGACCAAACAGGGCAGTGTTCATGGATATCTCTTTAAGACACATCTTCTATGGTGGCCCTGCCCAGATTCCAATCAGCGGGCTATTTAAGCCCCATCTGTGCAGTGCCACTTTGATTAATTCTTGATTGACACGCATTTCGGAGCGGCTCTTTTGTGGAGAGCCAGTCTCTCCACTCAGAGAACCTGGGTTACAGAGAGTGTAACCCTCCGTTCTCTATCGTGTTCGAGACTGGCTCTCCACTACATATTTTCAATATGTACGGGAACTCTCTAAGACACACCGCGAGGAAATAAGCAGACCAGCTGCCCCTGCGGCAGCCCGAGGCAGTTTAACCTGAATTCCGTCCGAGCCTATAAGTGGTGAGCGCCATGAGTCACAGGCGCTTGCCAAAACGCTCCAAAACTTCAGTATTCATACCAAGTAAGTAATACTCGTGGCCTAGGCGCAAGACGCCACCTAGGCTCAGCTGGCCCAGCATGATGCTAGGCCAGTGACCACCGGGGTGAAGGGCTGCTCAAGCCAGCCCGTCAGATGCCCGGCCGACCTGACCGGTCAAGGTGCTGGTGACCCTACCGCTGAGTAGCACGCAGGAGCGACTCCCACAGGGGGAGCGGATGCCACCACGTTCCATCGGTAGGACAAGGTGAATGTAGACAGAGTCGCCCATGTCACTGCTGTGTAGATCTCTGTCAGAGATACACCATTCTACAGCAACCAGGGGGCTGTTGTCCCATGGGCAGAGTGTGCCCGCCTTCCAGGCGACCCTGGCACTCCTGCCTGCTTGTCCCTGTTGGATCGCCCCTGTGATCCGGTGGGACAGTCCACCCTTCGACCATGGTCTACCCGAGCACTCTCTGATCAGGCCGTATGGTATGGAGTGCAGGGATTGGCGCCAGCACCACCTAACCATTGCCATGTAGGAAGCGGCAGCCTCCTTCATGCACTGATAGGGACATTCTTGTGGCTGACACTGCTAACAACAAAAATGCTGTCCTGCGAGAAGCCACCCAAGTGTCCACGCTTAATTGGCTCATGCCGCAAGGCAGACAGTACCACCTCCCGTGGGGGGGCTGCCGACCTAATGTGCGAGCACCCGGTACACCGTGGTCTCCCTCAGCCCTAAGGGGCGGAGGCACCAGCTGGCTCACTGCCAAGAGATGCCAGCCAGCAAACTAGTGCTGTGGGATCCAACAAACGGGCACCGGTCACGAGGACGTCCCACGCCAACATCCGTGGATGTACTCAAGAACGACGCAGGAGCGCAAAGTACCAACAAACTGGCCAGATGGAGATCCAGGATCACCGGAAACGACAATGGAGGGCTCGTCTGAGGACGACCTCGAGAGAGCTACAACCCATGACATGGTGGAACCTACTCAGGGGTCCACCTGAATTGACCGCCACTGTCTCGAGAGACAGCATGTGGGGGCTGGGTATCCTGAACTGTCAGGACTGAGGAGTGGGCTCGGTGTGCTGAGCACCTCTAGCCATACCCCGCCGGTTGGCCCTGGAATTGTTTGTTTACGCTCTCTGCCGTGTGGTCTGGCCGGACCGCGGCGGCAACGATCAGCGACCGTAGATGGCCTCAGAGTACGCCGACTAGGTCAGCTCCTCTGGGTTCTACCCCGCTACCCGCCGCAACGGTTTACAGCCGCGATGATCAACCAGGAGGTTCACCGACGAGGTCGGTTTCGCTCGGGGTCTCACAGCGCTTCTGCAGCCAGGGAACCCAGGCTCCACCAACGAGGTCGGCTTCGCACTTGGGACCCTTTGGCCGCACCGAGCGCCGTCTCAAGGTTTCCCCCGACGAGCAGGTTTCACCAGGGAGCGGACGCACGGACCGAACGCCGTCTCAAGGTTTCCCCCGACGAGCAGGTTTCACCAGGGAGCGGACGCACGGACAAGACTGAGGCTTCCTCCGCGAGGCAGATTCGGCACTCAGTCTTGTTGCTGTTGTTGTTGGCTAGCTGCGCCTAGATAGCCATGACTTCGTGACTTCTCTGGATGAGAAGAGCTTTCTCTGTGGTTTCAGACCGGTAACCGGATTCTACCCCGCAGAGTCACACCTAGGTGCATAAACGGCTCGCCGTGACACACTGTACACTGTATCGTGTGCTCTGCCCGACAGCCACAGCACGCTCTGCTGTGTCACTGAGCCCGGCTCCACCGTGAAACTACACCACGGACGCATGAGCTGACCTCGTCAGCAATACGCCCTATAGTGTGATAATGGCTGAGATTCAGGCATACTTCCTGGCAGACCCAGCATGTCATGTCTGTGTTACCAAACGTCGGACAGACACAGCATGTCCTGTCTGTGACAGAACTACACCACTGTCGCGTGAGCTGACACCCCGCCAGAAATACGACAGTATAGTGCGCTATGATGACTGTCCAACATAAAGGGAAACCTTCGACTGACCCAGCACGTTCTGTTTGTGTCACTGAACCCAGATCCACAATACCGAACTACATCACCGGGGTGTAAGCTGGCGCAACACCCACAATACATGTATTCATGTACTCTTTGTATGTCTATTTCATATGGACCCCAGGGAGATTAGCTGTCGCTTTGGCATCAGCTAATGGGGATCCATTCAGTAAACCATACCCTGTATAGTGTGCTCTAATGGCCGTCTGACCCCAAGGAATTGTGTTAGTCCCGAAAACTTTCACTAAATCCTTCTTTACAGACCTGTCCGTACCAGGCAGGGCAGGAAAGAGGTGGAGCTATAGCCTGAGCTTAGCTCTGCCAACCTGGGACAAGGTTCAAGGTAGTCTTTATTTGTCTCTCTTGAGAAAACATTGTCTTGGAGACAGAGTCACAGCTGTATACAAATAGCATATACCCGTTCACATAAAAAATACATTTTTATGGGTCTGTCAGTGGAAACGACTGGTCTTTTGCCTCTAAACCAGGCATGGCCCCTCCAGCTTCAGCTGGAAGGAAGAGACCATTCATACAGGAGGTCCTCATACCAGGGCCCCCGCAGGGCACACACTGGTCATGGCCATCCTCTGTGGGCGTGTGAGCTCCACATGCAGCCTGAGAAACCCCTGCTATTTCCATCTCCTCTTGTCTCTATATAGATATATTCATATGTATACCTATATATTATTTATTATATGTGTACCTATATATACATATATGTATACATCTTGTATTGTACACCATATTTTAACTGTTCGGAATGTGCTCCACAGGGAGTGGGCCCATAGTAATTGCTTGAACGTGAGGGGTCATAATCTACCCTTTGCAGCTCACAATGCTGCATAAACGAATCAAGGCAACATGGTACCCTAAGACATCCCCATGACGCGGATTCTCAGTGTGCTCTCTCTTTGTTAGGACAGAGTCCCCAAATCAATGTCCACAGTTTGTTTTGTGTCACCAGCAGAGTTATGGACCTCTGGAAGAGGTTGTACATAAACTGCTCGGCCGCCTCTAGCACAAAACAATCTGACATTAAGCACACTGGAGGCTTCCAAACTTTTGTATATCATACCAGTGGGCCTACAAGTCCACATGCATAGTGTGTTGTTGTAGCCATTATCATACTTATAATAATAACAATAATAATGAATTGCATTTTCATAGCGCTTTTCCAAGTGCTCAAAGCGCTTTACAATGGTACATATATATATGCCTGTACTGTATTGTACAGACTGTACAATACATTGGTAGTGTATCAGCTTGCGTGATACACATACCTGTATGCTTGTATTGATACACACCGGTATATATATATATAAGCATATAAGTATATATTAACCAGAACCAATTGTGACAGAGTAAGCGATTTAATTGCCGCGCCTAACACGGTGGGTCATCTGGAGTTTTTGTCTCCTGATCTTTGAGCCACACCGCCCTCTTGTGAACCGTGAGGCACAGTGCAGTCTGGGCAGCCGTCCCTGACGAGCATACCTCCTACACTATGACGCTCACGTCAACCTGTCAATGAGGAAGTTGGAACACGCTGGAATTGTTTGTTTACACTCTCTGCCGTGTGGTCTGGCCCGGACCGCGGCGGCAACGATCAGCGAACGTAGATGGCCTCAGAGTACGCCGACTGGGTCAGCTCCTCTAGGTTCTACCCCGCCAATCGCCGCCGCGGTGTACAGCTGCGATGATAGACCCGGAGGTCTCACCGCTTCTGCAGCCAGGGAACCAGGGCTCCGCCAACGTGGTCGGCTTCGCACTTGGCTTTGGCCACACCGAACGCCGTCTCCTAGTTTCCCCCAACGTGGTCGGGTTTCACTAGGGAACGGACGCACGGACCGAACGCCGTCTCAAGGTTTCCCCCAACGTGGTCGGGTTTCACCAGGGAACGGACGCACGGACAAGCTGAGGCTTCCTCCACTGTCTAGCGGATTAGGCCTGCAGCTTGTTGCTGTTGTTGTTTTTTTGTGGAGCTACGCGGCGCCCCGAGAGGAGTCGTCGAGACGACCAGCTCTCTTCTTACCTAGGTAAGTGGACTGTGTGCCACGCAGCTTCATGTTCTAAATATATATATTTATATATATATATGTTGTTTAATAGTGTCAAAACTGCTGAGATACACGAAACGTCTGCTCTCGTGGAAATCAAAAAATCAAAGTGGCACTGCACAGATGGGGCTTAAATAGCCCGCTGATTGGAATCTGGGCAGGGCCACCATAGAAGATGTGTCTTAAAGAGATATCCATGAACACTGCCCTGTTTGGTCAGTTCCCGTACATATTGAAAATATGTAGTGGAGAGCCAGTCTCGAACACGATAGAGAACCATAGTTATATAGATAACTTTTAGATAACTAAAATAAGGGTGACATGCTATGTTCTCTGTGTGTGTTTCAGTGCCCCCGTGCTCCCAGGTCCCTGGGACCGTGTTCAGCAGCTGTGGGCCCTCCTGTCCTCGCTCCTGTGATGACCTGGCATTGAGTAGTACTACCATTACAACCTTCTGTAGCGTCTCTGTCAGAATCTCCAAAGCTTCCAAAGAACTGCAATAATATTTTATTATAATTATTGTGTGGTGTTTGTTTCAGTACCTGTGAGGCTGGGAGGCTCAACTGCAGCAGTGAGATCTGTCCAGGTGAGTCCACACACACCGTAATGTTACATACAAAACAGAAAATGTAACGCTATGTTTCATTATAATCAGAACCACGCCCTGAAGGGGGAGGTACCACATCATTTTATTACATTTTTTAAAGAAGTAAAAACGTGATCTGCATCCTGTACATGCACACAAAGCGCTGTTTGCTTGTTGATCTAATGCTCTACCACCTCCAGTCCTGAGCAGAGCATAGTTCTTAGTTTTTGTCCCCATGTATTTTAGCTGGCTAGCTTGACAAAACCTAAATGGCTACATTTTCATTGGTACAGTACTTCAACATAACAGATGGTTTTTGAGTGCACTTTGTCCGTTACATCAAAGAGACATTCTCGCTTTCCATCCGCTTGTAGCTATTAGTTTGGACGTTTTCCCTCATGTGTTTGAGTGGACTTTGTCTTTCATTTCCATGACTGTCTCCATCCACTTGTAGCTATGTATTTCTGTCACTCAATAAATGCTAATGGACAATAGGAGCATTCTGTCTCATCTACAACCATCTCCCCGTGTACCCCACACTCTCCAGTGCCAGGTGACTGGTGTGAGTGGTCGGACTGGACGCCCTGCTCCAGGACATGTGGAGCGGAGTCCGTGTCTCGCTACAGGAGCTGTGGATGTCCTGAGCCCAGGGCCGGAGGTCAGGCCTGTCCAGGAGAGCACGAGATCCACAACGGAGTCGGGGTTCAGATCCAGAGACAGCCCTGTCCCGTCATCTCATTCTGTCCTGGTAGGCAAAACCCACACGCCTCTTATAACGCCATGCCATTGACTTGATTTATATTTACAGTGCATATTTGTACAGGATATCTATTATCATTGCACTGGATTCTTTCTTTTCTGGTATCTGTCTGTCTGTCTTCACCTCTCTGTTGCTTTATTGTCTCCGCCAGGTCGAAGGCAAATCGGTACACTTTATCTCTATAGTCATGTGATCAAGATGGATCTGCCCGACTTTTGTGACTAACTCATTAATTTATCCTGCTGTTTCCTCTTTACTACCTGCTTGGTTCATCTGCTCTGCTCTGTGTCACTCTTCTCTCCTCCTTACACAAGTTCTGTGTTTCATAATTCATTATCTCATCGTATGTCACTGTCGGTGTCTCTGTCTCTCTTCATCGCTCTCTGTCTGTAGTTCACGGCTCATGGAGCGTGTGGTCGCCGTGGTCAGACTGCGAGGCGTGCGAGGGCTCGTCCAGGCGCGTCCGGCACTGTAACAGCCCCCCCCGCTCGCTTCGGAGGTCTTCCCTGTCACGGGGAGAGCACACAGAGCCGCGGCTGCCATGACAACGTCACCACCTGCTCAGGTCAGCTCATTACCGGGCAGTTTTATTTGGACAGGACAGAGAAAGCTCAGGGCATTAAGGTCCTCGCATAAGGTCCCACACCTCCCAAAATCTAATAATAAAAGAACAATTTTCGCTGTTCATTTATTCAGCTGTATAAAGTCAACTTCACCCTGTGCTCTTTGCAGACTGCGGCGGGGGACAGGAAGATTGGCCTTGTGGGAAACCCTGTCCATGCTCGTGTTCGGATCTCCATGGCGACACGGAGTGCCTGGACCCCCCGGGGTGCGAGCGGACCTGCGGTTGCCCCGGTGACGCGGTGCTGCAGGACGGTGTGTGTGTGGCCAGGGAGGAGTGTCGCTGCAAGTACCACAACGGCACCGCCGACGGTAAATTATACCAGACGTTTTCCTTTATCCTACACGTCTGGCTGAAAAGAGGTCAAGAATACGGCGGTGGCTCAGGGGTAGAGTTGGCTGGATGGTAACCGCAAGGTTGCCAGTTCAAAACCAGGCTCCCCCAGAGTTGGTGTTGAAGTGTCCTTGAGCAATACACTGAACCCCTAATTGCTCCCGATGTGCAGGTTGGTACCTTGCATGGTTTCCTCCGGCATCGGTGTATGAATGTGTGGGTGAATGTAATGCACAATCTACGTAAAGCGTCTTGGATAAAGGCGCTATATAAATGCACCATTTATATGTTAGCTTGACTGATGCCAATTAGGGTTCTCAAAACTTTCTAATGTAGGACCCCCAGTTTGTTATGCATTTGTCTGTGGCCTGCCAAAACTCTTGACAGTGTACAAATTTGTACACGTCAGAGTTACAGACCTGTACGGGTCAATCATTCTGGGGAACCCCTTCAAGGGCCCTGGGAGTCCCCGGAAACCCACTTTGATAAACACTGAATTAGATTACCCTTATCTGCGTGCTAAATAAAAGTTACAGTAAATTGACACTACAATATTTTAGCACGACATCTAACAGTAAATGTATTCTTTCTTCATCCTTCTCTCTGACTTGTATCTCTGTCTGAAGATGGTCTAAGCTTCAACAATGCATCCTGGACGTGGCCTGGAGGGATTGACTGGCAGTACGCAGACCCAGGAGACAGCATCGTTACCGACTGTAAAAACTGGTACGGTACACTAAACTAAACCACACATGGGACACTAAAATCGCACCGCAAATGGTAAAACAAGGACCATTTGGGTTCCATTCGTAGTTACAGACAGTGTACAGTTACAGACCTATAAGCATAGGTCGGATCAGGGCCCACTTGAAAATCTCGAAAGAGTTCGCGGCCCACCCATCAGACCACTTAACGCGGTAGCCATTTGGCCGTCGTGTCAATCAATCGATTATATTCCAACCTTGAATCAATGGAACCTTTTTTGCCAGTTATTAGGGGGGCCATTTGCACTGTCCTCACGGGTTTTGCTAAATCACTGCACTAATATTTGTAGGACTGACAGAAACATAGCTTTTTCAGAAAACATTGTCTTTTTTTTTTTTTATATATATATTTTTTTATCCCACGATTTTGTAACCCATTTTTCACCCCTGTGCCAATCATCTACTGTGATCCTGGGCTCTACACACCCTCCGCCAACCTGGGGAGAGCAACGGACTTAACTCATGCTCCCTTCATGCCTGAGTGTCCAAGTTGCTCCTTTACACCTGACAGGGGGGAGTTTCCCTGGTTGGACGTAGCGGGTGGAAGGAACACGTTATTCCAACCAGTTCCTTTCCCCTCCATCAGGCGCCCCGGCTGGCCAGGGGGAGGCAGTTTAGAGACCAGGATTACTGCATGTTTTTGTGAGGGTACCTACCCTAGGGGACACGGGGAGAACATGCAAACTCCACACAGAAAGGCCCTTGCTTAGTTAAAACACCAAAAGGGGTTCCCGCCCAGAAAGGATTAAGTACAATTTTGAGGTATTTGTTAGCCTGGCTCCAGCCCTGAATCGCTAAAATAAATCCTGGCGATTCAGGTCTGGTGACGCTGCGCCCTACGGCTGCATCAGTCTCGATCAAAAATCCGATCGCAGCAGATGATTGGCCGTCAGCCTCGTCACTCAACAGTGTCAAACAACAAACATGGCTGCCCCCCACTGCGGTAACTCGCGACCATATCAATCTGGCTATTAAATCGACCTATGATAAATTGTTTATTTACAGAAATGGCAGGTTTTATAAGTATCATCATCCGACATATTTTACCGCTTTTGTTTACATGCTAGTATAGCGCTCGTTGGCTGTGTTTGTTTGGTTAGCAACCGGGTTAGCCATAGCCAATAATTGACAACAACGTCATCTGCTTTCCTAATATTCTGATTTGGTTGGTATGAACCAATCGCCGAAGACTGCCACTTTGACAACGCCCATCCCAGAAACTGCTGCCGTGGGGGGAGGGCTTTCAGTCTGAATAATGAAGTGAAACTAAATTAGTCTGTCTCATCCTCCATCTGTCTCGTCTCTGGTGTCCAGATGAGGATGCAGGGTTCTTTCCCTGGTCGTCATGGAGGCCTTGCACCAGGACCTGCAGCGACGCCCTCCGCCCCGCCCTGAAGTCACGCCACCGCCGCTGTGTCAAGCCCCCCTGCTCTGGCTCCTCCCACCAGGAGAGGGTCTGCAACATGCCACAGTGCACAGGTACAACCTCTATACAACATTCCACAGTGCACAGGTACAGTACAACCTCTATACAACATTCCACAGTGCACAGGTACAGTACAACCTCTATACAACATGCCACATTGTGAACTTGTAGATCTGCTATTTTCACTAGTTTGGATCCCGGGCAAACATCTAATTTCTCTTTTGGGTCACGGGCTAAAAGGTTTGAGAACGCTTTGCATCGTGAGCTATGGTACAAGAGAGTATTTAAATCTATTTAAGATGGGTACCCTGCACCTTCTACGAGAGTGCATTCATAAATAATCCTCATGCAGAACATGGGTAATGTCTTAGTGTAGCCTGCTCATTAATAGACTGCAGAGAGGGGAGCTGTCTTACCTCTATAATCTTCCCTGGAGCAGTCTGCATCACTTGGACAAATTTGGAAAGATTACTGGGACCTGTGTTGAATATCTTTCCTTCGCACTCTACTTCCCGTCTCCCGTTGCTAATACAGTAACACCTGCCTAAAAATAATCTTTAAAAAAAAAAGGTGACAATGGCAGCCGCAAAGGACTGAGAATTGGGACTGGAAAGTCAGCATGAGCTTACCCAAAGAGAAGGGCCCTGTATCCTCTCATTAACCTCTCTGTGCCTTCATAGTGTCCTTGAGCAAGGCCACTTCTAACTGTGCCAATAGACATGATCAGTGTCCGGGAGCAGGTGACACCGGAGGCACGCTGTCTCACTGACAAACTTCCCCCGGAAAATTGGTTTTTCGAAGAACCTGGCATACAGTAAAGATGGGCCTTTTGCCATTTAAGAAGAATGATTATTCACAGTTTTATAGCATTGGAGGGAGGTCGGAAGGGGGTATGTAATCTGTGTAATGAAATGCTTTGCCCTGTAAGCATGGTATTAATGGCCCGTGGATGGTACTGTGAGGTGGCTTGTTTATCTCAGGAACTGATTCTGTGTTTTTGTTCATCAGCAGAGATAAGTACTTGGCTGCTGTTTCATTTTGTCGCAGTCGGGTGAAAACCTTGTATGTGCAAAACCATTCCTTTTTTTTATTATTATTTTAAAAACATTTTAAATTGTGAAAATGGCTGATCTACAAGCTCACAATACGTCAGTCACATGTGAGCATGTACATTGGCAATTGTCACCACTTTTGTGCTACTCTCTTAATTCATCTACGAAAAACATTAAAATATTAAATATGGAGATAGAAGGTTTATGCCCTGCAGCAATGATTTATTTAGTCATTTGGGTTTAGTGTAGTCTAGTGTGTACTTCTTGGGGATTTATTCAAATGAGACCAGGAGAATGGTAAATATCTGCTCTTGTGTTCACTGTAAAATACTGCCGTTCTTTGGCAGATGCAAGACTGGCTCAGATGCAAATTAAATCTGCTAAATCAATCAGTTACGTTTTATTTAAAGCTGAGCACCCACTGGGCAGTGCATGGGGCAGTTTTCCAGAGGAAGCATACCTGCTTTTCTTTCTTTACCTTGTATTTTATACTTTGTTGTATGACAGTGTCACGCAAAATGTGAGATAATTGCAGATCTACAAGCTTTTGTAGATCTTACAAAGTTACACGTTCAAGTGGTTCAACCATGCACAATTGTATTTTGAGGTCAGTCATGCTTTTCGTTTAGTTTTGAGTTTGCGTAGTCCCACATATCGGAGTTGGAACCTGAGACCTTGACCAGCCCCATTTACCCGCTGAGAGCTGTTCATGAGGTGGACAGCCGCTGCCCCCGCCGGCGGGGGATTAGGGCTTAAGATGTTTTGGTAGGGCATTCCACATAATGGCGGCAGCCTATAGAAGCCATTTTCCATTCATGTCTGGGCCAAATTTTGGGGGTGTTTCTAGACGGAGGCGACGCGTGCACGGGGCCGGACTGCGCCCAGAGGAACTGTTCGTGGACAGAGTGGGGGGACTGGGCGTCCTGCTCTCGGTCCTGTGGAGTGGGCCAGCAGCAGAGGATCAGAACCTTCCACAGCCCGGGGCCCAACGGGACCTGGTGCCAGGACATCCTGGGAGGCAACCTGGAGCACCGCTTCTGCAACATCAGACCCTGCAAAGGTCAGTGAGGTCACAGAGCGGTGCTTTTCAACCTATATCAAGGCCCATTCTGCATTCGGTCATTTAAGACACAGATAAACCATTTGATGAGATTTAGCCTTGACAAATGATGATGATGATGTGTGTGTGTGTGTGTGACAGTGGACGGAGGCTGGTCTCGCTGGAGTCCCTGGTCTCGCTGTGACAAGCGCTGTGGTGGCGGTCGCTCCATCCGCACTCGCTCCTGCTCCAGTCCTCCACCCAAGAACGGAGGGCGGAAGTGTGAAGGAGAGAAGAACCAGGTTAAACCCTGCAACACCAAACCCTGTGGTGAGACACACACACACACACACACACACACACACACACACACACACAAACACACACACACACCGTTGCTGCCGGGCAGAATCCTTGCATCTCCATTTTTCTCACATTTATTCTTTCCACAGTATACACTACTCTGTAGGTCAAATTGTTTGAAATACTTAAGTGGAATTTTAATAGGAAGTGCTTGTAGTTAAGTAATTGAACAGGGGACCACCTTTCTAAATCAGCCTTAAATTCGTCATTGAAATGCCAGTGTGAGGGCAGATAGTTGGGAGGGAATAGAATATAAACCCCAGCTTTTATATTCTGGGGGGAACATTTAACCAAAAATAGCTCAGCTTGTCGATTGGCTATTCTGTCAAAGGGATTTGGTGTAAGATTAAGTGGTTAGTGCCCACATTTGGCCGTACGCCAAATCTCCACTGGTTTGAAACAGGTTCTCCTGGCATTAACATGTCAGAGGCGCAGCGTCTCTCATTCTGCCCAATTTATTTCTTATCCAGATTAATGGATTGCAGATTTAACACTGAGAATTCCACTGTGTCGAGAGACTGTAATCGTACAAGCAGCAGCCAAAGCCTACAGCTGGTGTGACGATGAATGCGGCATAATTAATGCATGCGATGTTGTGATTGTGTGTAGTGTTGAATAAATGGATGGTTTTGCCGGTGTGTTCACAGATGAGAAGGGTTGTCCAGCGGGACAGGAGTTTGATGTGTGTGCCAACGAGTGTCCCCAACGCTGCTCTGACCTCCAGCAGGGCATAGAATGCCAGGGGAGCGCTGACTGTCAGCCTGGATGCCGCTGCCCTAAAGGTACTGCCACTGTACCAATAATAATAATATTGTTCTGGTACTCACAAGAGAAATGGTAATTTTATGGGAAAAGCATAATAATTTAGATTTAGGCTTACTATTATGAAAATATTCAGGTTGGGGTTGCGCCTGTGTCGAGCACCGAAAATAGCAGGTCTACCATCTCATGGCGTGACGCATTATGAGCCTTTAGATCATGATGAAAATCGCAACAATAAAAAAGAAGGGAGAAAATGGCCTTCATAACATTGCCATCCTAAAATACAGATTTTCTTTAATACAAACTTGTGTGCTTGTGTTTTACAGTGGGCGAAATCCTTTATTAAACAGATAAGCTTTTGTTATCTGTGTGCGTTCGTTTATGTATGTATGTATGTGCGTGCGTGCGTAACTGGAGCCTGATGCTTCTGACTGTCCAGATGTTATCTGTTGTTCACCGCAGGGCAAATGACACCTTTTGTAAATCAGCCGTTATCCGAGTGGTTGGCCTGACCCGAGGATCTGTCACACAATGCATTGTAATAGATGTGCCCGATGTCCTGTGATACAATTTGTATTACAGAATATCGGGCACGTCTATAAAATAAAGTCCATTGCTGTCCATTATGTGCATTGTTTTGATATAGGCTACATTACAGTATGTTCCAGTGACTGCCACTTATTCCAAAGCCTAGGGGCGTCGATGCTAAATGTCTTACATGGTTAACATAAGAGTCATGACCCTCTTTAACACGTATTAGAGAGTTATAAAGCTCGAGGCCCTCAGCTCTCCGGTGCAGTTGGAACAAATTTGTCTTGTACCAAGTTTTATTTCCATACATCAAGGACATCACATAGTATGATAAAATGTGATGTGTGTGTGTGTGTGTGTGTGTGTGTGTGTGTGTGTGTGTGTGTGTGTGTGTGTGTGTGTGTGTGTGTCTGTGTGTGTGTGTGTGTGTGTGTGTGTGTCTGTGTGTCTGTCTGTGTGTCTGTCTGTCTGTCTGCCTTCCTGCCGTTGGTACTACTGGTCTTATGAGTGAGTTTAAGAATGTTTCCCAATAGCCTAACGTTGTTGTTCGTTGCCCCTTTTAGACTGTGAACCTCCGTTCCTGTACTCTGAATGTGGCGCCCCCTGTGAGAAGCAGTGTGCACTGCAGGGACGCCAGGAGCTGTGTGCTGACGTGAAGGAGTGTACTCCTGGATGCTACTGCCCTCAGGTACACTCATAACACATGTCTGCTTTACTGGTACAGCCACGTCACTCAACTATACACACCTCTATGTTACCTTGTTACTAGTCCAGACGGTTGCCTCCCACAATTTTTAAATGCTTCCGGTCATACAGTCTGGAGCACGGAAGCTCTGATCAAGCGGAAGTGAAGCCTCCTCCCCACTTCCGTTTCATCTTTACAGTCATGCAAATTTATCCTAATATAAATCAAAGTCATCTAAGCATATACAATATAGCTTGCTGCTTAGCAGAAATGGATATAAAAAAATAAAAGGTAAAGAAGATATTTTAAAATATATTTTCCGAGAACAGAAATGATGAACAGATGCCAGCTTACGGTACGTGTTCGGATTTTGGGTGTGTATTTCCAGTCATGTCATGCATTAGCGCCTATGTGGCGTGCACCCTATAACCAATCGGCCCCGCACACTCATATCCGCTTTAAATTGTGCTTCCTTCACATTCACCCTTTCACACACCATAATGGCGGAACACTGTTACACAATGTGGTGCACATTCACACACATTCACACATACCAACAGTGGAGGCAAACCGTGCAACTTTCTCATCAGTACGTAGGGTACATCAGTACGTAGGGTAGCGTAGCTACGAGGAGCTGGGGATTAAACCTGTAACCTTCCGGCTCCTAGATGGCTGCCACTGCCACCCCCTCAGTCTGTATTCTTTTTCCACATTATCTGTTCTGGGACACGGTTTACTCCAAAGCACCTTTATTCATATTGGTTCTACCGGCTGTTCTCAGTGTTAAAATTCATGTGTGAGTCCTGGACGAGGAGAAGAAAATGTAAATTAACCTCAAATTGAACAGAGCTAGTCACTGGCAGACATGGTGCTGACACACAGGCTGTATCTTTAGAGAACAGTGTGACTATATTGGTACCAGTATTCATAGACCCTCGTCACATTTTGGCACCACAATGCTGCTCGGTGCACTTTTCTGCTCTCTCTCTCTTTTTCACAGACTGCACCTCCACGGATACCTCTGTCAAACTTCTCAACAGCCCGCTATTGTGAAATGGCTTTACAATTGATAATTGATTCCTCCCCACATACATTTCAGTGTGTTGTAACTGACTGGCTCACCTGCCAGTGAGGAGCCCCCACCGGGAGAACGTAGCAACAAATAGCCAATCTACAAACTCACAACATGTCATCTTCCGGCATCGCAAGACTATGAAACCTCTGTCGTTCTGAACCACACACAGAGTGAAGGACAGAATCTACACGTGATAATCCTGCATCCTATTGACGGTGTGTGTTCATCCTCCTCCCTCCATCCAGGGTCTGCTGCAGCGGAACGGCAGCTGTGTTCCCTTGGAGCAGTGTGGATGTGTCCACCTCCAGCACCAGGCTCCAGGACTCCCACCCACACCCGTCACTCTGCCCCAGGGAGCTGCCATCAATATAGGCTGCAGTACCTGGTTAGTTACCCGTTGTACTCACTTCAATCCCCAGCATCCTTCCCTACTCTGGCTGGTCGTTTTTTCATGTCATGTGAAAGTAGAGATAATAGCTTCAAATTGGAATATTGGTTGTTCAGTTTGACCCACCAGTTTTGGAGATATGGCTTATAGAGTAATGTCTTGCAGAGAAACAGCGAGTTGAGAAAACAGGCTTGAAAGGTTCACTTCTGTGGACTCTTAACATTACACCTAGCTACATGTTTAAGCATTTATTTCATATTTACATTTCAGCTCTGACACTTATATCAGACATGCTCTAGTATGTGAAAAGTCTGCCTGTGCTATTAACTCATTTTTGTGGAAAATGCTGTATTTTGCGCGATGGCAGGCTGGACACATTATTGATTTACAAGCTCACAGTGCGGAACGCTTTGTGAGCTTGAGCCTATTTTTTCGAAGAGATGGTGAAGATTGAAAAAAGCCGTCCAAGTGCAGAGCCAAATCAGGTCCAGTTTGTTATGTCTAGAGGGTTCTAGTGGTTAATTAAGGTTTATACACCTAGTATAAGTTGTTACCAATAAGAATAAGAATAAAATCAAATCACCTAGTTTTGCTATTTGTTGTACAACAAAGTATATACAGTAGGGTAGGGCTTAAGTGGCTAATAAGTAGCATATTGGCATTGTCTCTTGGTGCACAAATGTTATGTGGACCATGTAACAACATGGTCAACAGCACTATTTGCAAATGTAGGCTAAATTAAGGTCACAAAGACAATTTAGAAAAATGTGCTACTGCCTGCTAATGAGCTCCTTGTAGAAGGCTAATTATTTTTTGGGAAAATTGCAGATAGTTCTCCTGGCAAAAATGATTCATTAGGTAACTAATAGTAAATATATTTACAACAAATAGGCTTCCTGTGCTGGCGGTACGCTGAACGCACACGCAAAAAGTGTCGTTCTTGATTGTGTTACGCGCACATGAATCAGACAGAATTGCGCGTGCAAGGGGCCTTTTGATTTGGTAAAGCGCCAGGGCGTTCGGAGGGGTTGATTCGGCACTGTGTGTAACATCTTTCTCATTCTCATTCTCTCTCCCCTGTTTACTTTGCACACGCCACCAGTAGTCTAATATTCTCCGTCATGTACTGAATGTGGCATTTTAAGTGTTCACTCTACTGTATAATGACTGTGTATGGGTTTCTCCTCCAGCCTCTGCCACGATGGGACTTTGCTGTGTGACACCAGAGAGTGTGAAGGTGAGAAAGCAATGCGAAATAATCCACAACATTAAAGAAAGTCTTAGAGAATTGTTTGAATAATCTTCAGCCAGCGATGGAAGAAGTATTCGATTTAGTTACATAGTTAATAATGTAAAGTATCAATTCCCGAAGTTTACAAGTAAGAATCCAGTATTCAATGCGACACGCTGTGAGCTTGTAGAGCTGTTATTTTCAAATAGCCAAAGTATATTACGCTGTTTCTCATTCTGTTTCTTGTCTTCCTGTTGCATCTCTCTCATCCCAATGCTCTCTCTTTCTGTCACCTCGTACCACCGTTTCCACCCACTTCAGTCATCCTCAGCGAGTGTTCTGTGTGCAGACTGTCCCATGTCAGAATGGAGCGACTGGTCGCAGTGCTCCTGTGAGTCCCAGAGGCAGCAGCGCCACCGTGTAGCTCTCTCCCCGGCCACCAGGGGACAACAGTGCACCCCCCTGGAAACGCAGAGCAGAGCCTGCAACCTCAGCCATTGTCACAGCGAAGGTACATAACCTATATCTGAAATGTGCCTTTCAATATTGTGTGTGTGTGTGCATGTGTGTCTGTGTGTGTGTGTCTGTCTGTCTGTCTGTCTGTCTGTCTGTCTGTCTGTCTGTCTGTCTGTCTGTCTGTCTGTCTGTCTGTCTGTCTGTCTGTCTGTCTGTCTGTCTGTCTGTCTGTCTGCCTGCCTGCCTGTCGTTGGTACTACTGGTCTTATGAGTGAGTTTAAGAACGTTTCCCAATAGCCTAACGTTGTTGTTTGTTGCCCCTTTTAGACTGTGAACCTCCGTTCCTGTACTCTGAATGTGGCGCCCCCTGTGAGAAGCAGTGTGCACTGCAGGGACGCCAGGAGCTGTGTGCTGACGTGAAGGAGTGTACTCCTGGATGCTACTGCCCTCAGGTACACTCATAACACTTCAACAACACATGTCTGCTTTACTGGTACAGCCACGTCACTCAACTATACACACCTCTATGTTACCTTGTTACTAGTCCAGACGGTTGCCTCCCACAATTTTTAAATGCTTCCGGTCATACAGTCTGGAGCACGGAAGCTCTGATCAAGCGGAAGTGAAGCCTCCTCCCCACTTCCGTTTCATCTTTACAGTCATGCAAATTTATCCTAATATAAATCAAAGTCATCTAAGCATATACAATATAGCTTGCTGCTTAGCAGAAATGGATATAAAAAAATAAAAGGTAAAGAAGATATTTTAAAATATATTTTCCGAGAACAGAAATGATGAACAGATGCCAGCTTACGGTACGTGTTCGGATTTTGGGTGTGTATTTCCAGTCATGTCATGCATTAGCGCCTATGTGGCGTGCGCCCTATAACCAATCGGCCCCGCACACTCATATCCGCTTTAAATTGTGCTTCCTTCACATTCACCCTTTCACACACCATAATGGCGGAACACTGTTACACAATGTGGTGCACATTCACACACATTCACACATACCAACAGTGGAGGCAAACCGTGCAACTTTCTCATCAGTACGTAGGGTACATCAGTACGTAGGGTAGCGTAGCTACGAGGAGCTGGGGATTAAACCTGTAACCTTCCGGCTCCTAGATGGCTGCCACTGCCACCCCCTCAGTCTGTATTCTTTTTCCACATTATCTGTTCTGGGACACGGTTTACTCCAAAGCACCTTTATTCATATTGGTTCTACCGGCTGTTCTCAGTGTTAAAATTCATGTGTGAGTCCTGGACGAGGAGAAGAAAATGTAAATTAACCTCAAATTGAACAGAGCTAGTCACTGGCAGACATGGTGCTGACACACAGGCTGTATCTTTAGAGAACAGTGTGACTATATTGGTACCAGTATTCATAGACCCTCGTCACATTTTGGCACCACAATGCTGCTCGGTGCACTTTTCTGCTCTCTCTCTCTTTTTCACAGACTGCACCTCCACGGATACCTCTGTCAAACTTCTCAACAGCCCGCTATTGTGAAATGGCTTTACAATTGATAATTGATTCCTCCCCACATACATTTCAGTGTGTTGTAACTGACTGGCTCACCTGCCAGTGAGGAGCCCCCACCGGGAGAACGTAGCAACAAATAGCCAATCTACAAACTCACAACATGTCATCTTCCGGCATCGCAAGACTATGAAACCTCTGTCGTTCTGAACCACACACAGAGTGAAGGACAGAATCTACACGTGATAATCCTGCATCCTATTGACGGTGTGTGTTCATCCTCCTCCCTCCATCCAGGGTCTGCTGCAGCGGAACGGCAGCTGTGTTCCCTTGGAGCAGTGTGGATGTGTCCACCTCCAGCACCAGGCTCCAGGACTCCCACCCACACCCGTCACTCTGCCCCAGGGAGCTGCCATCAATATAGGCTGCAGTACCTGGTTAGTTACCCGTTGTACTCACTTCAATCCCCAGCATCCTTCCCTACTCTGGCTGGTCGTTTTTTCATGTCATGTGAAAGTAGAGATAATAGCTTCAAATTGGAATATTGGTTGTTCAGTTTGACCCACCAGTTTTGGAGATATGGCTTATAGAGTAATGTCTTGCAGAGAAACAGCGAGTTGAGAAAACAGGCTTGAAAGGTTCACTTCTGTGGACTCTTAACATTACACCTAGCTACATGTTTAAGCATTTATTTCATATTTACATTTCAGCTCTGACACTTATATCAGACATGCTCTAGTATGTGAAAAGTCTGCCTGTGCTATTAACTCATTTTTGTGGAAAATGCTGTATTTTGCGCGATGGCAGGCTGGACACATTATTGATTTACAAGCTCACAGTGCGGAACGCTTTGTGAGCTTGAGCCTATTTTTTCGAAGAGATGGTGAAGATTGAAAAAAGCCGTCCAAGTGCAGAGCCAAATCAGGTCCAGTTTGTTATGTCTAGAGGGTTCTAGTGGTTAATTAAGGTTTATACACCTAGTATAAGTTGTTACCAATAAGAATAAGAATAAAATCAAATCACCTAGTTTTGCTATTTGTTGTACAACAAAGTATATACAGTAGGGTAGGGCTTAAGTGGCTAATAAGTAGCATATTGGCATTGTCTCTTGGTGCACAAATGTTATGTGGACCATGTAACAACATGGTCAACAGCACTATTTGCAAATGTAGGCTAAATTAAGGTCACAAAGACAATTTAGAAAAATGTGCTACTGCCTGCTAATGAGCTCCTTGTAGAAGGCTAATTATTTTTTGGGAAAATTGCAGATAGTTCTCCTGGCAAAAATGATTCATTAGGTAACTAATAGTAAATATATTTACAACAAATAGGCTTCCTGTGCTGGCGGTACGCTGAACGCACACGCAAAAAGTGTCGTTCTTGATTGTGTTACGCGCACATGAATCAGACAGAATTGCGCGTGCAAGGGGCCTTTTGATTTGGTAAAGCGCCAGGGCGTTCGGAGGGGTTGATTCGGCACTGTGTGTAACATCTTTCTCATTCTCATTCTCTCTCCCCTGTTTACTTTGCACACGCCACCAGTAGTCTAATATTCTCCGTCATGTACTGAATGTGGCATTTTAAGTGTTCACTCTACTGTATAATGACTGTGTATGGGTTTCTCCTCCAGCCTCTGCCACGATGGGACTTTGCTGTGTGACACCAGAGAGTGTGAAGGTGAGAAAGCAATGCGAAATAATCCACAACATTAAAGAAAGTCTTAGAGAATTGTTTGAATAATCTTCAGCCAGCGATGGAAGAAGTATTCGATTTAGTTACATAGTTAATAATGTAAAGTATCAATTCCCGAAGTTTACAAGTAAGAATCCAGTATTCAATGCGACACGCTGTGAGCTTGTTGAGCTGTTATTTTCAAATAGCCAAAGTATATTACGCTGTTTCTCATTCTGTTTCTTGTCTTCCTGTTGCATCTCTCTCATCCCAATGCTCTCTCTTTCTGTCACCTCGTACCACCGTTTCCACCCACTTCAGTCATCCTCAGCGAGTGTTCTGTGTGCAGACTGTCCCATGTCAGAATGGAGCGACTGGTCGCAGTGCTCCTGTGAGTCCCAGAGGCAGCAGCGCCACCGTGTAGCTCTCTCCCCGGCCACCAGGGGACAACAGTGCACCCCCCTGGAAACGCAGAGCAGAGCCTGCAACCTCAGCCATTGTCACAGCGAAGGTACATAACCTATATCTGAAATGTGCCTTTCAATATTGTGTGTGTGTGTGCATGTGTGTCTGTGTGTGTGTGTCTGTCTGTCTGTCTGTCTGTCTGTCTGTCTGTCTGTCTGTCTGTCTGTCTGTCTGTCTGCCTGCCTGCCTGTCGTTGGTACTACTGGTCTTATGAGTGAGTTTAAGAATGTTTCCCAATAGCCTAACGTTGTTGTTCGTTGCCCCTTTTAGACTGTGAACCTCCGTTCCTGTACTCTGAATGTGGCGCCCCCTGTGAGAAGCAGTGTGCACTGCAGGGACGCCAGGAGCTGTGTGCTGACGTGAAGGAGTGTACTCCTGGATGCTACTGCCCTCAGGTACACTCATAACACTTCAACAACACATGTCTGCTTTACTGGTACAGCCACGTCACTCAACTATACACACCTCTATGTTACCTTGTTACTAGTCCAGACGGTTGCCTCCCACAATTTTTAAATGCTTCCGGTCATACAGTCTGGAGCACGGAAGCTCTGATCAAGCGGAAGTGAAGCCTCCTCCCCACTTCCGTTTCATCTTTACAGTCATGCAAATTTATCCTAATATAAATCAAAGTCATCTAAGCATATACAATATAGCTTGCTGCTTAGCAGAAATGGATATAAAAAAATAAAAGGTAAAGAAGATATTTTAAAATATATTTTCCGAGAACAGAAATGATGAACAGATGCCAGCTTACGGTACGTGTTCGGATTTTGGGTGTGTATTTCCAGTCATGTCATGCATTAGCGCCTATGTGGCGTGCACCCTATAACCAATCGGCCCCGCACACTCATATCCGCTTTAAATTGTGCTTCCTTCACATTCACCCTTTCACACACCATAATGGCGGAACACTGTTACACAATGTGGTGCACATTCACACACATTCACACATACCAACAGTGGAGGCAAACCGTGCAACTTTCTCATCAGTACGTAGGGTACATCAGTACGTAGGGTAGCGTAGCTACGAGGAGCTGGGGATTAAACCTGTAACCTTCCGGCTCCTAGATGGCTGCCACTGCCACCCCCTCAGTCTGTATTCTTTTTCCACATTATCTGTTCTGGGACACGGTTTACTCCAAAGCACCTTTATTCATATTGGTTCTACCGGCTGTTCTCAGTGTTAAAATTCATGTGTGAGTCCTGGACGAGGAGAAGAAAATGTAAATTAACCTCAAATTGAACAGAGCTAGTCACTGGCAGACATGGTGCTGACACACAGGCTGTATCTTTAGAGAACAGTGTGACTATATTGGTACCAGTATTCATAGACCCTCGTCACATTTTGGCACCACAATGCTGCTCGGTGCACTTTTCTGCTCTCTCTCTCTTTTTCACAGACTGCACCTCCACGGATACCTCTGTCAAACTTCTCAACAGCCCGCTATTGTGAAATGGCTTTACAATTGATAATTGATTCCTCCCCACATACATTTCAGTGTGTTGTAACTGACTGGCTCACCTGCCAGTGAGGAGCCCCCACCGGGAGAACGTAGCAACAAATAGCCAATCTACAAACTCACAACATGTCATCTTCCGGCATCGCAAGACTATGAAACCTCTGTCGTTCTGAACCACACACAGAGTGAAGGACAGAATCTACACGTGATAATCCTGCATCCTATTGACGGTGTGTGTTCATCCTCCTCCCTCCATCCAGGGTCTGCTGCAGCGGAACGGCAGCTGTGTTCCCTTGGAGCAGTGTGGATGTGTCCACCTCCAGCACCAGGCTCCAGGACTCCCACCCACACCCGTCACTCTGCCCCAGGGAGCTGCCATCAATATAGGCTGCAGTACCTGGTTAGTTACCCGTTGTACTCACTTCAATCCCCAGCATCCTTCCCTACTCTGGCTGGTCGTTTTTTCATGTCATGTGAAAGTAGAGATAATAGCTTCAAATTGGAATATTGGTTGTTCAGTTTGACCCACCAGTTTTGGAGATATGGCTTATAGAGTAATGTCTTGCAGAGAAACAGCGAGTTGAGAAAACAGGCTTGAAAGGTTCACTTCTGTGGACTCTTAACATTACACCTAGCTACATGTTTAAGCATTTATTTTATTTACATTTCAGCTCTGACACTTATATCAGACATGCTCTAGTATGTGAAAAGTCTGCCTGTGCTATTAACTCATTTTTGTGGAAAATGCTGTATTTTGCGCGATGGCAGGCTGGACACATTATTGATTTACAAGCTCACAGTGCGGAACGCTTTGTGAGCTTGAGCCTATTTTTTCCGAAGAGATGGTGAAGATTGAAAAAAGCCGTCCAAGTGCAGAGCCAAATCAGGTCCAGTTTGTTATGTCTAGAGGGTTCTAGTGGTTAATTAAGGTTTATACACCTAGTATAAGTTGTTACCAATAAGAATAAGAATAAAATCAAATCACCTAGTTTTGCTATTTGTTGTACAACAAAGTATATACAGTAGGGTAGGGCTTAAGTGGCTAATAAGTAGCATATTGGCATTGTCTCTTGGTGCACAAATGTTATGTGGACCATGTAACAACATGGTCAACAGCACTATTTGCAAATGTAGGCTAAATTAAGGTCACAAAGACAATTTAGAAAAATGTGCTACTGCCTGCTAATGAGCTCCTTGTAGAAGGCTAATTATTTTTTGGGAAAATTGCAGATAGTTCTCCTGGCAAAAATGATTCATTAGGTAACTAATAGTAAATATATTTACAACAAATAGGCTTCCTGTGCTGGCGGTACGCTGAACGCACACGCAAAAAGTGTCATTCTTGATTGTGTTACGCGCACATGAATCAGACAGAATTGCGCGTGCAAGGGGCCTTTTGATTTGGTAAAGCGCCAGGGCGTTCGGAGGGGTTGATTCGGCACTGTGTGTAACATCTTTCTCATTCTCATTCTCTCTCCCCTGTTTACTTTGCACACGCCACCAGTAGTCTAATATTCTCCGTCATGTACTGAATGTGGCATTTTAAGTGTTCACTCTACTGTATAATGACTGTGTATGGGTTTCTCCTCCAGCCTCTGCCACGATGGGACTTTGCTGTGTGACACCAGAGAGTGTGAAGGTGAGAAAGCAATGCGAAATAATCCACAACATTAAAGAAAGTCTTAGAGAATTGTTTGAATAATCTTCAGCCAGCGATGGAAGAAGTATTCGATTTAGTTACATAGTTAATAATGTAAAGTATCAATTCCCGAAGTTTACAAGTAAGAATCCAGTATTCAATGCGACACGCTGTGAGCTTGTTGAGCTGTTATTTTCAAATAGCCAAAGTATATTACGCTGTTTCTCATTCTGTTTCTTGTCTTCCTGTTGCATCTCTCTCATCCCAATGCTCTCTCTTTCTGTCACCTCGTACCACCGTTTCCACCCACTTCAGTCATCCTCAGCGAGTGTTCTGTGTGCAGACTGTCCCATGTCAGAATGGAGCGACTGGTCGCAGTGCTCCTGTGAGTCCCAGAGGCAGCAGCGCCACCGTGTAGCTCTCTCCCCGGCCACCAGGGGACAACAGTGCACCCCCCTGGAAACGCAGAGCAGAGCCTGCAACCTCAGCCATTGTCACAGCGAAGGTACATAACCTATATCTGAAATGTGCCTTTCAATATTGTGTGTGTGTGTGCATGTGTGTCTGTGTGTGTGTGTCTGTCTGTCTGTCTGTCTGTCTGTCTGTCTGTCTGTCTGTCTGTCTGTCTGTCTGTCTGTCTGCCTGCCTGCCTGTCGTTGGTACTACTGGTCTTATGAGTGAGTTTAAGAATGTTTCCCAATAGCCTAACGTTGTTGTTCGTTGCCCCTTTTAGACTGTGAACCTCCGTTCCTGTACTCTGAATGTGGCGCCCCCTGTGAGAAGCAGTGTGCACTGCAGGGACGCCAGGAGCTGTGTGCTGACGTGAAGGAGTGTACTCCTGGATGCTACTGCCCTCAGGTACACTCATAACACTTCAACAACACATGTCTGCTTTACTGGTACAGCCACGTCACTCAACTATACACACCTCTATGTTACCTTGTTACTAGTCCAGACGGTTGCCTCCCACAATTTTTAAATGCTTCCGGTCATACAGTCTGGAGCACGGAAGCTCTGATCAAGCGGAAGTGAAGCCTCCTCCCCACTTCCGTTTCATCTTTACAGTCATGCAAATTTATCCTAATATAAATCAAAGTCATCTAAGCATATACAATATAGCTTGCTGCTTAGCAGAAATGGATATAAAAAAATAAAAGGTAAAGAAGATATTTTAAAATATATTTTCCGAGAACAGAAATGATGAACAGATGCCAGCTTACGGTACGTGTTCGGATTTTGGGTGTGTATTTCCAGTCATGTCATGCATTAGCGCCTATGTGGCGTGCACCCTATAACCAATCGGCCCCGCACACTCATATCCGCTTTAAATTGTGCTTCCTTCACATTCACCCTTTCACACACCATAATGGCGGAACACTGTTACACAATGTGGTGCACATTCACACACATTCACACATACCAACAGTGGAGGCAAACCGTGCAACTTTCTCATCAGTACGTAGGGTACATCAGTACGTAGGGTAGCGTAGCTACGAGGAGCTGGGGATTAAACCTGTAACCTTCCGGCTCCTAGATGGCTGCCACTGCCACCCCCTCAGTCTGTATTCTTTTTCCACATTATCTGTTCTGGGACACGGTTTACTCCAAAGCACCTTTATTCATATTGGTTCTACCGGCTGTTCTCAGTGTTAAAATTCATGTGTGAGTCCTGGACGAGGAGAAGAAAATGTAAATTAACCTCAAATTGAACAGAGCTAGTCACTGGCAGACATGGTGCTGACACACAGGCTGTATCTTTAGAGAACAGTGTGACTATATTGGTACCAGTATTCATAGACCCTCGTCACATTTTGGCACCACAATGCTGCTCGGTGCACTTTTCTGCTCTCTCTCTCTTTTTCACAGACTGCACCTCCACGGATACCTCTGTCAAACTTCTCAACAGCCCGCTATTGTGAAATGGCTTTACAATTGATAATTGATTCCTCCCCACATACATTTCAGTGTGTTGTAACTGACTGGCTCACCTGCCAGTGAGGAGCCCCCACCGGGAGAACGTAGCAACAAATAGCCAATCTACAAACTCACAACATGTCATCTTCCGGCATCGCAAGACTATGAAACCTCTGTCGTTCTGAACCACACACAGAGTGAAGGACAGAATCTACACGTGATAATCCTGCATCCTATTGACGGTGTGTGTTCATCCTCCTCCCTCCATCCAGGGTCTGCTGCAGCGGAACGGCAGCTGTGTTCCCTTGGAGCAGTGTGGATGTGTCCACCTCCAGCACCAGGCTCCAGGACTCCCACCCACACCCGTCACTCTGCCCCAGGGAGCTGCCATCAATATAGGCTGCAGTACCTGGTTAGTTACCCGTTGTACTCACTTCAATCCCCAGCATCCTTCCCTACTCTGGCTGGTCGTTTTTTCATGTCATGTGAAAGTAGAGATAATAGCTTCAAATTGGAATATTGGTTGTTCAGTTTGACCCACCAGTTTTGGAGATATGGCTTATAGAGTAATGTCTTGCAGAGAAACAGCGAGTTGAGAAAACAGGCTTGAAAGGTTCACTTCTGTGGACTCTTAACATTACACCTAGCTACATGTTTAAGCATTTATTTCATATTTACATTTCAGCTCTGACACTTATATCAGACATGCTCTAGTATGTGAAAAGTCTGCCTGTGCTATTAACTCATTTTTGTGGAAAATGCTGTATTTTGCGCGATGGCAGGCTGGACACATTATTGATTTACAAGCTCACAGTGCGGAACGCTTTGTGAGCTTGAGCCTATTTTTTCCGAAGAGATGGTGAAGATTGAAAAAAGCCGTCCAAGTGCAGAGCCAAATCAGGTCCAGTTTGTTATGTCTAGAGGGTTCTAGTGGTTAATTAAGGTTTATACACCTAGTATAAGTTGTTACCAATAAGAATAAGAATAAAATCAAATCACCTAGTTTTGCTATTTGTTGTACAACAAAGTATATACAGTAGGGTAGGGCTTAAGTGGCTAATAAGTAGCATATTGGCATTGTCTCTTGGTGCACAAATGTTATGTGGACCATGTAACAACATGGTCAACAGCACTATTTGCAAATGTAGGCTAAATTAAGGTCACAAAGACAATTTAGAAAAATGTGCTACTGCCTGCTAATGAGCTCCTTGTAGAAGGCTAATTATTTTTTGGGAAAATTGCAGATAGTTCTCCTGGCAAAAATGATTCATTAGGTAACTAATAGTAAATATATTTACAACAAATAGGCTTCCTGTGCTGGCGGTACGCTGAACGCACACGCAAAAAGTGTCGTTCTTGATTGTGTTACGCGCACATGAATCAGACAGAATTGCGCGTGCAAGGGGCCTTTTGATTTGGTAAAGCGCCAGGGCGTTCGGAGGGGTTGATTCGGCACTGTGTGTAACATCTTTCTCATTCTCATTCTCTCTCCCCTGTTTACTTTGCACACGCCACCAGTAGTCTAATATTCTCCGTCATGTACTGAATGTGGCATTTTAAGTGTTCACTCTACTGTATAATGACTGTGTATGGGTTTCTCCTCCAGCCTCTGCCACGATGGGACTTTGCTGTGTGACACCAGAGAGTGTGAAGGTGAGAAAGCAATGCGAAATAATCCACAACATTAAAGAAAGTCTTAGAGAATTGTTTGAATAATCTTCAGCCAGCGATGGAAGAAGTATTCGATTTAGTTACATAGTTAATAATGTAAAGTATCAATTCCCGAAGTTTACAAGTAAGAATCCAGTATTCAATGCGACACGCTGTGAGCTTGTTGAGCTGTTATTTTCAAATAGCCAAAGTATATTACGCTGTTTCTCATTCTGTTTCTTGTCTTCCTGTTGCATCTCTCTCATCCCAATGCTCTCTCTTTCTGTCACCTCGTACCACCGTTTCCACCCACTTCAGTCATCCTCAGCGAGTGTTCTGTGTGCAGACTGTCCCATGTCAGAATGGAGCGACTGGTCGCAGTGCTCCTGTGAGTCCCAGAGGCAGCAGCGCCACCGTGTAGCTCTCTCCCCGGCCACCAGGGGACAACAGTGCACCCCCCTGGAAACGCAGAGCAGAGCCTGCAACCTCAGCCATTGTCACAGCGAAGGTACATAACCTATATCTGAAATGTGCCTTTCAATATTGTGTGTGTGTGTGTCTGTGTGTCTGTGTGTGTGTGTCTGTCTGTCTGTCTGTCTGTCTGTCTGTCTGCCTGCCTGCCTGTCGTTGGTACTACTGGTCTTATGAGTGAGTTTAAGAATGTTTCCCAATAGCCTAACGTTGTTGTTCGTTGCCCCTTTTAGACTGTGAACCTCCGTTCCTGTACTCTGAATGTGGCGCCCCCTGTGAGAAGCAGTGTGCACTGCAGGGACGCCAGGAGCTGTGTGCTGACGTGAAGGAGTGTACTCCTGGATGCTACTGCCCTCAGGTACACTCATAACACTTCAACAACACATGTCTGCTTTACTGGTACAGCCACGTCACTCAACTATACACACCTCTATGTTACCTTGTTACTAGTCCAGACGGTTGCCTCCCACAATTTTTAAATGCTTCCGGTCATACAGTCTGGAGCACGGAAGCTCTGATCAAGCGGAAGTGAAGCCTCCTCCCCACTTCCGTTTCATCTTTACAGTCATGCAAATTTATCCTAATATAAATCAAAGTCATCTAAGCATATACAATATAGCTTGCTGCTTAGCAGAAATGGATATAAAAAAATAAAAGGTAAAGAAGATATTTTAAAATATATTTTCCGAGAACAGAAATGATGAACAGATGCCAGCTTACGGTACGTGTTCGGATTTTGGGTGTGTATTTCCAGTCATGTCATGCATTAGCGCCTATGTGGCGTGCACCCTATAACCAATCGGCCCCGCACACTCATATCCGCTTTAAATTGTGCTTCCTTCACATTCACCCTTTCACACACCATAATGGCGGAACACTGTTACACAATGTGGTGCACATTCACACACATTCACACATACCAACAGTGGAGGCAAACCGTGCAACTTTCTCATCAGTACGTAGGGTACATCAGTACGTAGGGTAGCGTAGCTACGAGGAGCTGGGGATTAAACCTGTAACCTTCCGGCTCCTAGATGGCTGCCACTGCCACCCCCTCAGTCTGTATTCTTTTTCCACATTATCTGTTCTGGGACACGGTTTACTCCAAAGCACCTTTATTCATATTGGTTCTACCGGCTGTTCTCAGTGTTAAAATTCATGTGTGAGTCCTGGACGAGGAGAAGAAAATGTAAATTAACCTCAAATTGAACAGAGCTAGTCACTGGCAGACATGGTGCTGACACACAGGCTGTATCTTTAGAGAACAGTGTGACTATATTGGTACCAGTATTCATAGACCCTCGTCACATTTTGGCACCACAATGCTGCTCGGTGCACTTTTCTGCTCTCTCTCTCTTTTTCACAGACTGCACCTCCACGGATACCTCTGTCAAACTTCTCAACAGCCCGCTATTGTGAAATGGCTTTACAATTGATAATTGATTCCTCCCCACATACATTTCAGTGTGTTGTAACTGACTGGCTCACCTGCCAGTGAGGAGCCCCCACCGGGAGAACGTAGCAACAAATAGCCAATCTACAAACTCACAACATGTCATCTTCCGGCATCGCAAGACTATGAAACCTCTGTCGTTCTGAACCACACACAGAGTGAAGGACAGAATCTACACGTGATAATCCTGCATCCTATTGACGGTGTGTGTTCATCCTCCTCCCTCCATCCAGGGTCTGCTGCAGCGGAACGGCAGCTGTGTTCCCTTGGAGCAGTGTGGATGTGTCCACCTCCAGCACCAGGCTCCAGGACTCCCACCCACACCCGTCACTCTGCCCCAGGGAGCTGCCATCAATATAGGCTGCAGTACCTGGTTAGTTACCCGTTGTACTCACTTCAATCCCCAGCATCCTTCCCTACTCTGGCTGGTCGTTTTTTCATGTCATGTGAAAGTAGAGATAATAGCTTCAAATTGGAATATTGGTTGTTCAGTTTGACCCACCAGTTTTGGAGATATGGCTTATAGAGTAATGTCTTGCAGAGAAACAGCGAGTTGAGAAAACAGGCTTGAAAGGTTCACTTCTGTGGACTCTTAACATTACACCTAGCTACATGTTTAAGCATTTATTTCATATTTACATTTCAGCTCTGACACTTATATCAGACATGCTCTAGTATGTGAAAAGTCTGCCTGTGCTATTAACTCATTTTTGTGGAAAATGCTGTATTTTGCGCGATGGCAGGCTGGACACATTATTGATTTACAAGCTCACAGTGCGGAACGCTTTGTGAGCTTGAGCCTATTTTTTCCGAAGAGATGGTGAAGATTGAAAAAAGCCGTCCAAGTGCAGAGCCAAATCAGGTCCAGTTTGTTATGTCTAGAGGGTTCTAGTGGTTAATTAAGGTTTATACACCTAGTATAAGTTGTTACCAATAAGAATAAGAATAAAATCAAATCACCTAGTTTTGCTATTTGTTGTACAACAAAGTATATACAGTAGGGTAGGGCTTAAGTGGCTAATAAGTAGCATATTGGCATTGTCTCTTGGTGCACAAATGTTATGTGGACCATGTAACAACATGGTCAACAGCACTATTTGCAAATGTAGGCTAAATTAAGGTCACAAAGACAATTTAGAAAAATGTGCTACTGCCTGCTAATGAGCTCCTTGTAGAAGGCTAATTATTTTTTGGGAAAATTGCAGATAGTTCTCCTGGCAAAAATGATTCATTAGGTAACTAATAGTAAATATATTTACAACAAATAGGCTTCCTGTGCTGGCGGTACGCTGAACGCACACGCAAAAAGTGTCGTTCTTGATTGTGTTACGCGCACATGAATCAGACAGAATTGCGCGTGCAAGGGGCCTTTTGATTTGGTAAAGCGCCAGGGCGTTCGGAGGGGTTGATTCGGCACTGTGTGTAACATCTTTCTCATTCTCATTCTCTCTCCCCTGTTTACTTTGCACACGCCACCAGTAGTCTAATATTCTCCGTCATGTACTGAATGTGGCATTTTAAGTGTTCACTCTACTGTATAATGACTGTGTATGGGTTTCTCCTCCAGCCTCTGCCACGATGGGACTTTGCTGTGTGACACCAGAGAGTGTGAAGGTGAGAAAGCAATGCGAAATAATCCACAACATTAAAGAAAGTCTTAGAGAATTGTTTGAATAATCTTCAGCCAGCGATGGAAGAAGTATTCGATTTAGTTACATAGTTAATAATGTAAAGTATCAATTCCCGAAGTTTACAAGTAAGAATCCAGTATTCAATGCGACACGCTGTGAGCTTGTTGAGCTGTTATTTTCAAATAGCCAAAGTATATTACGCTGTTTCTCATTCTGTTTCTTGTCTTCCTGTTGCATCTCTCTCATCCCAATGCTCTCTCTTTCTGTCACCTCGTACCACCGTTTCCACCCACTTCAGTCATCCTCAGCGAGTGTTCTGTGTGCAGACTGTCCCATGTCAGAATGGAGCGACTGGTCGCAGTGCTCCTGTGAGTCCCAGAGGCAGCAGCGCCACCGTGTAGCTCTCTCCCCGGCCACCAGGGGACAACAGTGCACCCCCCTGGAAACGCAGAGCAGAGCCTGCAACCTCAGCCATTGTCACAGCGAAGGTACATAACCTATATCTGAAATGTGCCTTTCAATATTGTGTGTGTGTGTGTCTGTGTGTGTGTGTCTGTCTGTCTGTCTGTCTGTCTGTCTGTCTGCCTGCCTGCCTGTCGTTGGTACTACTGGTCTTATGAGTGAGTTTAAGAATGTTTCCCAATAGCCTAACGTTGTTGTTCGTTGCCCCTTTTAGACTGTGAACCTCCGTTCCTGTACTCTGAATGTGGCGCCCCCTGTGAGAAGCAGTGTGCACTGCAGGGACGCCAGGAGCTGTGTGCTGACGTGAAGGAGTGTACTCCTGGATGCTACTGCCCTCAGGTACACTCATAACACTTCAACAACACATGTCTGCTTTACTGGTACAGCCACGTCACTCAACTATACACACCTCTATGTTACCTTGTTACTAGTCCAGACGGTTGCCTCCCACAATTTTTAAATGCTTCCGGTCATACAGTCTGGAGCACGGAAGCTCTGATCAAGCGGAAGTGAAGCCTCCTCCCCACTTCCGTTTCATCTTTACAGTCATGCAAATTTATCCTAATATAAATCAAAGTCATCTAAGCATATACAATATAGCTTGCTGCTTAGCAGAAATGGATATAAAAAAATAAAAGGTAAAGAAGATATTTTAAAATATATTTTCCGAGAACAGAAATGATGAACAGATGCCAGCTTACGGTACGTGTTCGGATTTTGGGTGTGTATTTCCAGTCATGTCATGCATTAGCGCCTATGTGGCGTGCACCCTATAACCAATCGGCCCCGCACACTCATATCCGCTTTAAATTGTGCTTCCTTCACATTCACCCTTTCACACACCATAATGGCGGAACACTGTTACACAATGTGGTGCACATTCACACACATTCACACATACCAACAGTGGAGGCAAACCGTGCAACTTTCTCATCAGTACGTAGGGTACATCAGTACGTAGGGTAGCGTAGCTACGAGGAGCTGGGGATTAAACCTGTAACCTTCCGGCTCCTAGATGGCTGCCACTGCCACCCCCTCAGTCTGTATTCTTTTTCCACATTATCTGTTCTGGGACACGGTTTACTCCAAAGCACCTTTATTCATATTGGTTCTACCGGCTGTTCTCAGTGTTAAAATTCATGTGTGAGTCCTGGACGAGGAGAAGAAAATGTAAATTAACCTCAAATTGAACAGAGCTAGTCACTGGCAGACATGGTGCTGACACACAGGCTGTATCTTTAGAGAACAGTGTGACTATATTGGTACCAGTATTCATAGACCCTCGTCACATTTTGGCACCACAATGCTGCTCGGTGCACTTTTCTGCTCTCTCTCTCTTTTTCACAGACTGCACCTCCACGGATACCTCTGTCAAACTTCTCAACAGCCCGCTATTGTGAAATGGCTTTACAATTGATAATTGATTCCTCCCCACATACATTTCAGTGTGTTGTAACTGACTGGCTCACCTGCCAGTGAGGAGCCCCCACCGGGAGAACGTAGCAACAAATAGCCAATCTACAAACTCACAACATGTCATCTTCCGGCATCGCAAGACTATGAAACCTCTGTCGTTCTGAACCACACACAGAGTGAAGGACAGAATCTACACGTGATAATCCTGCATCCTATTGACGGTGTGTGTTCATCCTCCTCCCTCCATCCAGGGTCTGCTGCAGCGGAACGGCAGCTGTGTTCCCTTGGAGCAGTGTGGATGTGTCCACCTCCAGCACCAGGCTCCAGGACTCCCACCCACACCCGTCACTCTGCCCCAGGGAGCTGCCATCAATATAGGCTGCAGTACCTGGTTAGTTACCCGTTGTACTCACTTCAATCCCCAGCATCCTTCCCTACTCTGGCTGGTCGTTTTTTCATGTCATGTGAAAGTAGAGATAATAGCTTCAAATTGGAATATTGGTTGTTCAGTTTGACCCACCAGTTTTGGAGATATGGCTTATAGAGTAATGTCTTGCAGAGAAACAGCGAGTTGAGAAAACAGGCTTGAAAGGTTCACTTCTGTGGACTCTTAACATTACACCTAGCTACATGTTTAAGCATTTATTTCATATTTACATTTCAGCTCTGACACTTATATCAGACATGCTCTAGTATGTGAAAAGTCTGCCTGTGCTATTAACTCATTTTTGTGGAAAATGCTGTATTTTGCGCGATGGCAGGCTGGACACATTATTGATTTACAAGCTCACAGTGCGGAACGCTTTGTGAGCTTGAGCCTATTTTTTCCGAAGAGATGGTGAAGATTGAAAAAAGCCGTCCAAGTGCAGAGCCAAATCAGGTCCAGTTTGTTATGTCTAGAGGGTTCTAGTGGTTAATTAAGGTTTATACACCTAGTATAAGTTGTTACCAATAAGAATAAGAATAAAATCAAATCACCTAGTTTTGCTATTTGTTGTACAACAAAGTATATACAGTAGGGTAGGGCTTAAGTGGCTAATAAGTAGCATATTGGCATTGTCTCTTGGTGCACAAATGTTATGTGGACCATGTAACAACATGGTCAACAGCACTATTTGCAAATGTAGGCTAAATTAAGGTCACAAAGACAATTTAGAAAAATGTGCTACTGCCTGCTAATGAGCTCCTTGTAGAAGGCTAATTATTTTTTGGGAAAATTGCAGATAGTTCTCCTGGCAAAAATGATTCATTAGGTAACTAATAGTAAATATATTTACAACAAATAGGCTTCCTGTGCTGGCGGTACGCTGAACGCACACGCAAAAAGTGTCGTTCTTGATTGTGTTACGCGCACATGAATCAGACAGAATTGCGCGTGCAAGGGGCCTTTTGATTTGGTAAAGCGCCAGGGCGTTCGGAGGGGTTGATTCGGCACTGTGTGTAACATCTTTCTCATTCTCATTCTCTCTCCCTTGTTTACTTTGCACACGCCACCAGTAGTCTAATATTCTCCGTCATGTACTGAATGTGGCATTTTAAGTGTTCACTCTACTGTATAATGACTGTGTATGGGTTTCTCCTCCAGCCTCTGCCACGATGGGACTTTGCTGTGTGACACCAGAGAGTGTGAAGGTGAGAAAGCAATGCGAAATAATCCACAACATTAAAGAAAGTCTTAGAGAATTGTTTGAATAATCTTCAGCCAGCGATGGAAGAAGTATTCGATTTAGTTACATAGTTAATAATGTAAAGTATCAATTCCCGAAGTTTACAAGTAAGAATCCAGTATTCAATGCGACACGCTGTGAGCTTGTTGAGCTGTTATTTTCAAATAGCCAAAGTATATTACGCTGTTTCTCATTCTGTTTCTTGTCTTCCTGTTGCATCTCTCTCATCCCAATGCTCTCTCTTTCTGTCACCTCGTACCACCGTTTCCACCCACTTCAGTCATCCTCAGCGAGTGTTCTGTGTGCAGACTGTCCCATGTCAGAATGGAGCGACTGGTCGCAGTGCTCCTGTGAGTCCCAGAGGCAGCAGCGCCACCGTGTAGCTCTCTCCCCGGCCACCAGGGGACAACAGTGCACCCCCCTGGAAACGCAGAGCAGAGCCTGCAACCTCAGCCATTGTCACAGCGAAGGTACATAACCTATATCTGAAATGTGCCTTTCAATATTGTGTGTGTGTGTGCATGTGTGTCTGTGTGTGTGTGTCTGTCTGTCTGTCTGTCTGTCTGTCTGTCTGTCTGTCTGTCTGTCTGTCTGCCTGCCTGCCTGTCGTTGGTACTACTGGTCTTATGAGTGAGTTTAAGAATGTTTCCCAATAGCCTAACGTTGTTGTTCGTTGCCCCTTTTAGACTGTGAACCTCCGTTCCTGTACTCTGAATGTGGCGCCCCCTGTGAGAAGCAGTGTGCACTGCAGGGACGCCAGGAGCTGTGTGCTGACGTGAAGGAGTGTACTCCTGGATGCTACTGCCCTCAGGTACACTCATAACACTTCAACAACACATGTCTGCTTTACTGGTACAGCCACGTCACTCAACTATACACACCTCTATGTTACCTTGTTACTAGTCCAGACGGTTGCCTCCCACAATTTTTAAATGCTTCCGGTCATACAGTCTGGAGCACGGAAGCTCTGATCAAGCGGAAGTGAAGCCTCCTCCCCACTTCCGTTTCATCTTTACAGTCATGCAAATTTATCCTAATATAAATCAAAGTCATCTAAGCATATACAATATAGCTTGCTGCTTAGCAGAAATGGATATAAAAAAATAAAAGGTAAAGAAGATATTTTAAAATATATTTTCCGAGAACAGAAATGATGAACAGATGCCAGCTTACGGTACGTGTTCGGATTTTGGGTGTGTATTTCCAGTCATGTCATGCATTAGCGCCTATGTGGCGTGCACCCTATAACCAATCGGCCCCGCACACTCATATCCGCTTTAAATTGTGCTTCCTTCACATTCACCCTTTCACACACCATAATGGCGGAACACTGTTACACAATGTGGTGCACATTCACACACATTCACACATACCAACAGTGGAGGCAAACCGTGCAACTTTCTCATCAGTACGTAGGGTACATCAGTACGTAGGGTAGCGTAGCTACGAGGAGCTGGGGATTAAACCTGTAACCTTCCGGCTCCTAGATGGCTGCCACTGCCACCCCCTCAGTCTGTATTCTTTTTCCACATTATCTGTTCTGGGACACGGTTTACTCCAAAGCACCTTTATTCATATTGGTTCTACCGGCTGTTCTCAGTGTTAAAATTCATGTGTGAGTCCTGGACGAGGAGAAGAAAATGTAAATTAACCTCAAATTGAACAGAGCTAGTCACTGGCAGACATGGTGCTGACACACAGGCTGTATCTTTAGAGAACAGTGTGACTATATTGGTACCAGTATTCATAGACCCTCGTCACATTTTGGCACCACAATGCTGCTCGGTGCACTTTTCTGCTCTCTCTCTCTTTTTCACAGACTGCACCTCCACGGATACCTCTGTCAAACTTCTCAACAGCCCGCTATTGTGAAATGGCTTTACAATTGATAATTGATTCCTCCCCACATACATTTCAGTGTGTTGTAACTGACTGGCTCACCTGCCAGTGAGGAGCCCCCACCGGGAGAACGTAGCAACAAATAGCCAATCTACAAACTCACAACATGTCATCTTCCGGCATCGCAAGACTATGAAACCTCTGTCGTTCTGAACCACACACAGAGTGAAGGACAGAATCTACACGTGATAATCCTGCATCCTATTGACGGTGTGTGTTCATCCTCCTCCCTCCATCCAGGGTCTGCTGCAGCGGAACGGCAGCTGTGTTCCCTTGGAGCAGTGTGGATGTGTCCACCTCCAGCACCAGGCTCCAGGACTCCCACCCACACCCGTCACTCTGCCCCAGGGAGCTGCCATCAATATAGGCTGCAGTACCTGGTTAGTTACCCGTTGTACTCACTTCAATCCCCAGCATCCTTCCCTACTCTGGCTGGTCGTTTTTTCATGTCATGTGAAAGTAGAGATAATAGCTTCAAATTGGAATATTGGTTGTTCAGTTTGACCCACCAGTTTTGGAGATATGGCTTATAGAGTAATGTCTTGCAGAGAAACAGCGAGTTGAGAAAACAGGCTTGAAAGGTTCACTTCTGTGGACTCTTAACATTACACCTAGCTACATGTTTAAGCATTTATTTCATATTTACATTTCAGCTCTGACACTTATATCAGACATGCTCTAGTATGTGAAAAGTCTGCCTGTGCTATTAACTCATTTTTGTGGAAAATGCTGTATTTTGCGCGATGGCAGGCTGGACACATTATTGATTTACAAGCTCACAGTGCGGAACGCTTTGTGAGCTTGAGCCTATTTTTTCCGAAGAGATGGTGAAGATTGAAAAAAGCCGTCCAAGTGCAGAGCCAAATCAGGTCCAGTTTGTTATGTCTAGAGGGTTCTAGTGGTTAATTAAGGTTTATACACCTAGTATAAGTTGTTACCAATAAGAATAAGAATAAAATCAAATCACCTAGTTTTGCTATTTGTTGTACAACAAAGTATATACAGTAGGGTAGGGCTTAAGTGGCTAATAAGTAGCATATTGGCATTGTCTCTTGGTGCACAAATGTTATGTGGACCATGTAACAACATGGTCAACAGCACTATTTGCAAATGTAGGCTAAATTAAGGTCACAAAGACAATTTAGAAAAATGTGCTACTGCCTGCTAATGAGCTCCTTGTAGAAGGCTAATTATTTTTTGGGAAAATTGCAGATAGTTCTCCTGGCAAAAATGATTCATTAGGTAACTAATAGTAAATATATTTACAACAAATAGGCTTCCTGTGCTGGCGGTACGCTGAACGCACACGCAAAAAGTGTCGTTCTTGATTGTGTTACGCGCACATGAATCAGACAGAATTGCGCGTGCAAGGGGCCTTTTGATTTGGTAAAGCGCCAGGGCGTTCGGAGGGGTTGATTCGGCACTGTGTGTAACATCTTTCTCATTCTCATTCTCTCTCCCCTGTTTACTTTGCACACGCCACCAGTAGTCTAATATTCTCCGTCATGTACTGAATGTGGCATTTTAAGTGTTCACTCTACTGTATAATGACTGTGTATGGGTTTCTCCTCCAGCCTCTGCCACGATGGGACTTTGCTGTGTGACACCAGAGAGTGTGAAGGTGAGAAAGCAATGCGAAATAATCCACAACATTAAAGAAAGTCTTAGAGAATTGTTTGAATAATCTTCAGCCAGCGATGGAAGAAGTATTCGATTTAGTTACATAGTTAATAATGTAAAGTATCAATTCCCGAAGTTTACAAGTAAGAATCCAGTATTCAATGCGACACGCTGTGAGCTTGTTGAGCTGTTATTTTCAAATAGCCAAAGTATATTACGCTGTTTCTCATTCTGTTTCTTGTCTTCCTGTTGCATCTCTCTCATCCCAATGCTCTCTCTTTCTGTCACCTCGTACCACCGTTTCCACCCACTTCAGTCATCCTCAGCGAGTGTTCTGTGTGCAGACTGTCCCATGTCAGAATGGAGCGACTGGTCGCAGTGCTCCTGTGAGTCCCAGAGGCAGCAGCGCCACCGTGTAGCTCTCTCCCCGGCCACCAGGGGACAACAGTGCACCCCCCTGGAAACGCAGAGCAGAGCCTGCAACCTCAGCCATTGTCACAGCGAAGGTACATAACCTATATCTGAAATGTGCCTTTCAATATTGTGTGTGTGTGTGTCTGTGTGTCTGTGTGTGTGTGTCTGTCTGTCTGTCTGTCTGTCTGCCTGCCTGCCTGTCGTTGGTACTACTGGTCTTATGAGTGAGTTTAAGAATGTTTCCCAATAGCCTAACGTTGTTGTTCGTTGCCCCTTTTAGACTGTGAACCTCCGTTCCTGTACTCTGAATGTGGCGCCCCCTGTGAGAAGCAGTGTGCACTGCAGGGACGCCAGGAGCTGTGTGCTGACGTGAAGGAGTGTACTCCTGGATGCTACTGCCCTCAGGTACACTCATAACACTTCAACAACACATGTCTGCTTTACTGGTACAGCCACGTCACTCAACTATACACACCTCTATGTTACCTTGTTACTAGTCCAGACGGTTGCCTCCCACAATTTTTAAATGCTTCCGGTCATACAGTCTGGAGCACGGAAGCTCTGATCAAGCGGAAGTGAAGCCTCCTCCCCACTTCCGTTTCATCTTTACAGTCATGCAAATTTATCCTAATATAAATCAAAGTCATCTAAGCATATACAATATAGCTTGCTGCTTAGCAGAAATGGATATAAAAAAATAAAAGGTAAAGAAGATATTTTAAAATATATTTTCCGAGAACAGAAATGATGAACAGATGCCAGCTTACGGTACGTGTTCGGATTTTGGGTGTGTATTTCCAGTCATGTCATGCATTAGCGCCTATGTGGCGTGCACCCTATAACCAATCGGCCCCGCACACTCATATCCGCTTTAAATTGTGCTTCCTTCACATTCACCCTTTCACACACCATAATGGCGGAACACTGTTACACAATGTGGTGCACATTCACACACATTCACACATACCAACAGTGGAGGCAAACCGTGCAACTTTCTCATCAGTACGTAGGGTACATCAGTACGTAGGGTAGCGTAGCTACGAGGAGCTGGGGATTAAACCTGTAACCTTCCGGCTCCTAGATGGCTGCCACTGCCACCCCCTCAGTCTGTATTCTTTTTCCACATTATCTGTTCTGGGACACGGTTTACTCCAAAGCACCTTTATTCATATTGGTTCTACCGGCTGTTCTCAGTGTTAAAATTCATGTGTGAGTCCTGGACGAGGAGAAGAAAATGTAAATTAACCTCAAATTGAACAGAGCTAGTCACTGGCAGACATGGTGCTGACACACAGGCTGTATCTTTAGAGAACAGTGTGACTATATTGGTACCAGTATTCATAGACCCTCGTCACATTTTGGCACCACAATGCTGCTCGGTGCACTTTTCTGCTCTCTCTCTCTTTTTCACAGACTGCACCTCCACGGATACCTCTGTCAAACTTCTCAACAGCCCGCTATTGTGAAATGGCTTTACAATTGATAATTGATTCCTCCCCACATACATTTCAGTGTGTTGTAACTGACTGGCTCACCTGCCAGTGAGGAGCCCCCACCGGGAGAACGTAGCAACAAATAGCCAATCTACAAACTCACAACATGTCATCTTCCGGCATCGCAAGACTATGAAACCTCTGTCGTTCTGAACCACACACAGAGTGAAGGACAGAATCTACACGTGATAATCCTGCATCCTATTGACGGTGTGTGTTCATCCTCCTCCCTCCATCCAGGGTCTGCTGCAGCGGAACGGCAGCTGTGTTCCCTTGGAGCAGTGTGGATGTGTCCACCTCCAGCACCAGGCTCCAGGACTCCCACCCACACCCGTCACTCTGCCCCAGGGAGCTGCCATCAATATAGGCTGCAGTACCTGGTTAGTTACCCGTTGTACTCACTTCAATCCCCAGCATCCTTCCCTACTCTGGCTGGTCGTTTTTTCATGTCATGTGAAAGTAGAGATAATAGCTTCAAATTGGAATATTGGTTGTTCAGTTTGACCCACCAGTTTTGGAGATATGGCTTATAGAGTAATGTCTTGCAGAGAAACAGCGAGTTGAGAAAACAGGCTTGAAAGGTTCACTTCTGTGGACTCTTAACATTACACCTAGCTACATGTTTAAGCATTTATTTCATATTTACATTTCAGCTCTGACACTTATATCAGACATGCTCTAGTATGTGAAAAGTCTGCCTGTGCTATTAACTCATTTTTGTGGAAAATGCTGTATTTTGCGCGATGGCAGGCTGGACACATTATTGATTTACAAGCTCACAGTGCGGAACGCTTTGTGAGCTTGAGCCTATTTTTTCGAAGAGATGGTGAAGATTGAAAAAAGCCGTCCAAGTGCAGAGCCAAATCAGGTCCAGTTTGTTATGTCTAGAGGGTTCTAGTGGTTAATTAAGGTTTATACACCTAGTATAAGTTGTTACCAATAAGAATAAGAATAAAATCAAATCACCTAGTTTTGCTATTTGTTGTACAACAAAGTATATACAGTAGGGTAGGGCTTAAGTGGCTAATAAGTAGCATATTGGCATTGTCTCTTGGTGCACAAATGTTATGTGGACCATGTAACAACATGGTCAACAGCACTATTTGCAAATGTAGGCTAAATTAAGGTCACAAAGACAATTTAGAAAAATGTGCTACTGCCTGCTAATGAGCTCCTTGTAGAAGGCTAATTATTTTTTGGGAAAATTGCAGATAGTTCTCCTGGCAAAAATGATTCATTAGGTAACTAATAGTAAATATATTTACAACAAATAGGCTTCCTGTGCTGGCGGTACGCTGAACGCACACGCAAAAAGTGTCGTTCTTGATTGTGTTACGCGCACATGAATCAGACAGAATTGCGCGTGCAAGGGGCCTTTTGATTTGGTAAAGCGCCAGGGCGTTCGGAGGGGTTGATTCGGCACTGTGTGTAACATCTTTCTCATTCTCATTCTCTCTCCCCTGTTTACTTTGCACACGCCACCAGTAGTCTAATATTCTCCGTCATGTACTGAATGTGGCATTTTAAGTGTTCACTCTACTGTATAATGACTGTGTATGGGTTTCTCCTCCAGCCTCTGCCACGATGGGACTTTGCTGTGTGACACCAGAGAGTGTGAAGGTGAGAAAGCAATGCGAAATAATCCACAACATTAAAGAAAGTCTTAGAGAATTGTTTGAATAATCTTCAGCCAGCGATGGAAGAAGTATTCGATTTAGTTACATAGTTAATAATGTAAAGTATCAATTCCCGAAGTTTACAAGTAAGAATCCAGTATTCAATGCGACACGCTGTGAGCTTGTTGAGCTGTTATTTTCAAATAGCCAAAGTATATTACGCTGTTTCTCATTCTGTTTCTTGTCTTCCTGTTGCATCTCTCTCATCCCAATGCTCTCTCTTTCTGTCACCTCGTACCACCGTTTCCACCCACTTCAGTCATCCTCAGCGAGTGTTCTGTGTGCAGACTGTCCCATGTCAGAATGGAGCGACTGGTCGCAGTGCTCCTGTGAGTCCCAGAGGCAGCAGCGCCACCGTGTAGCTCTCTCCCCGGCCACCAGGGGACAACAGTGCACCCCCCTGGAAACGCAGAGCAGAGCCTGCAACCTCAGCCATTGTCACAGCGAAGGTACATAACCTATATCTGAAATGTGCCTTTCAATATTGTGTGTGTGTGTGTGCATGTGTGTCTGTGTGTGTGTGTCTGTCTGTCTGTCTGTCTGTCTGTCTGCCTGCCTGCCTGTCGTTGGTACTACTGGTCTTATGAGTGAGTTTAAGAATGTTTCCCAATAGCCTAACGTTGTTGTTCGTTGCCCCTTTTAGACTGTGAACCTCCGTTCCTGTACTCTGAATGTGGCGCCCCCTGTGAGAAGCAGTGTGCACTGCAGGGACGCCAGGAGCTGTGTGCTGACGTGAAGGAGTGTACTCCTGGATGCTACTGCCCTCAGGTACACTCATAACACTTCAACAACACATGTCTGCTTTACTGGTACAGCCACGTCACTCAACTATACACACCTCTATGTTACCTTGTTACTAGTCCAGACGGTTGCCTCCCACAATTTTTAAATGCTTCCGGTCATACTGTCTGGAGCACGGAAGCTCTGATCAAGCGGAAGTGAAGCCTCCTCCCCACTTCCGTTTCATCTTTACAGTCATGCAAATTTATCCTAATATAAATCAAAATCATCTAAGCATATACAATATAGCTTGCTACTTAGCAGAAATTGAAGCGCGATAGCTCCTCCCACAAATGTCGACACGGTCCCATCTTTGAGTATGTTATATAGCTTGTCAAGACGAACATTTTGGTATGTGTTTCTCCACACACGGTCGTACGGTTGTTCTTACTTTAAATTGAAAGAAGGGTTAACCTTTGAAGCGCGATAGCTCCTCCCACAAATGTCGACACGGTCCCATCTTTGAGTATGTTATATAGCTTGTCAAGACGAACATTTTGGTATGTGTTTCTCCACACACGGTCGTACGGTTGTTCTTACTTTGAATTAAAAGAAGGGTTAACCTTTGAAGCGCGATAGCTCCTCCCACAAATGTCGACACAGTCCCATCTTTGAGTATGTTATATAGCTTGTCAAGACGAACATTTTGGTATGTGTTTCTCCACACACGGTCGTACGGTTGTTCTTACTTTGAATTAAAAGAAGGGTTAACCTTTGAAGCGCGATAGCTCCTCCCACAAATGTCGACACGGTCCCATCTTTGAGTATGTTATATAGCTTGTCAAGACGACCATTTTGGTATGTGTTTCTCCACACACGGTCGTACGGTTGTTCTTACTTTGAATTAAAAGAAGGGTTAACCTTTGAAGCGCGATAGCTCCTCCCACAAATGTCGACACGGTCCCATCTTTGAGTATGTTATATAGCTTGTCAAGACGAACATTTTGGTATGTGTTTCTCCACACACGGTCGTACGGTTGTTCTTACTTTGAATTAAAAGAAGGGTTAACCTTTGAAGCGCGATAGCTCCTCCCACAAATGTCGACACGGTCCCATCTTTGAGTATGTTATACCAAAATGTTCGTCTTGACAAGCTATATGTGTTTCTCCACACACGGTCGTACGGTTGTTCTTACTTTGAATTAAAAGAAGGGTTAACCTTTGAAGCGCGATAGCTCCTCCCACAAATGTCGACACGGTCCCATCTTTGAGTATGTTATATAGCTTGTCAAGACGACCATTTTGGTATGTGTTTCTCCACACACGGTCGTACGGTTGTTCGTACTTTGAATTAAAAGAAGGGTTAACCTTTGAAGCGCGATAGCTCCTCCCACAAATGTCGACACGGTCCCATCTTTGAGTATGTTATATAGCTTGTGAAGACGAACATTTTGGTATGTGTTTCTCCACACACGGTCGTACGGTTGTTCGTACTTTGAATTAAAAGAAGGGTTAACCTTTGAAGTGCGATAGCTCCTCCCACAAATGTCGACACGGTCCCATCTTTGAGTATGTTATATAGCTTGTGAAGACGAACATTTTGGTATGTGTTTCTCCACACACGGTCGTACGGTTGTTCTTACTTTGAATTAAAAGAAGGGTTAACCTTTGAAGCGCGATAGCTCCTCCCACAAATGTCGACACGGTCCCATCTTTGAGTATGTTATATAGCTTGTGAAGACGAACATTTTGGTATGTGTTTCTCCACACACGGTCGTACGGTTGTTCGTACTTTGAATTAAAAGAAGGGTTAACCTTTGAAGCGCGATAGCTCCTCCCACAAATGTCGACACGGTCCCATCTTTTAGTATGTCATATAGCTTGTCAAGACGAACATTTTGATATATGTTTCTCCACACACGGTCGTACGGTCGCTAACCCTAGGGTTAACCTTTAAAGCGCGATAGCCCCTCCCACAAAGGTCGACACGGTCCAATCTTTGAGTATGTTATATAGCTTGTCAAGACGAACATTTTGGTATGTGTTTCTCCACACACGGTCGTACGGTTGTTCTTACTTTGAATTAAAAGAAGGGTTAACCTTTGAAGCGCGATAGCTCCTCCCACAAATGTCGACACGGTCCCATCTTTGAGTATGTTATATAGCTTGTCAAGACGAACATTTTGGTATGTGTTTCTCCACACACGGTCTTACGGTTGTTCTTACTTTGAATTAAAAGAAGGGTTAACCTTTGAAGCGCGATAGCTCCTCCCACAAATGTCGACACGGTCCCATCTTTGAGTATGTTATATAGCTTGTGAAGACGAACATTTTGGTATGTGTTTCTCCACACACGGTCGTACGGTTGTTCGTACTTTGAATTAAAAGAAGGGTTAACCTTTGAAGCGCGATAGCTCCTCCCACAAATGTCGACACGGTCCCATCTTTTAGTATGTCATATAGCTTGTCAAGACGAGCATTTTGATATATGTTTCTCCACACACGGTCGTACGGTCGCTAACCCTAGGGTTAACCTTTAAAGCGCGATAGCCCCTCCCACAAAGGTCGACACGGTCCCATCTTTGAGTATGTTATATAGCTTGTCAAGACGAACATTTTGGTATGTGTTTCTCCACACACGGTCGTACGGTTGTTCTTACTTTGAATTAAAAGAAGGGTTAACCTTTGAAGCGCGATAGCTCCTCCCACAAATGTCGACACGGTCCCATCTTTGAGTATGTTATATAGCTTGTCAAGACGAACATTTTGGTATGTGTTTCTCCACACACGGTCGTACGGTTGTTCGTACTTTGAATTAAAAGAAGGGTTAACCTTTGAAGCGCGATAGCTCCTCCCACAAATGTCGACACGGTCCCATCTTTTAGTATGTTATATAGCTTGTCAAGACAAGCATTTTGATATATGTTTCTCCACACACGGTCGTACGGTCGCTAACCCTAGGGTTAACCTTTAAAGCGCGATAGCCCCTCCCACAAAGGTCGACACAGTCCCATCTTTTAGTATGTTATATTGCTTGTCAAGACGAGCATTTTGATATATGTTTCTCCACACACGGTCGTACGGTCGCTAACCCTAGGGTTAACCTTTAAAGCGCGATAGCTCCTCCCACAAAGGTCGACACGGTCCCATCTTTTAGTATGTTATATAGCTTTTCAAGACGAACATTTTGATAGATGTTTCTCCACACACGGTCGTACGGTCGCTAACCCTAGGGTTAACCTTTAAAGCGCGATAGCTCCTCCCACAAAAGTCGACACGGTCCCATCTTTTAGTATGTTATATAGCTTGTCAAGATGAACATTCTGATATGTGGTTCGCCACACACGGTCGTACGGTCGCTAACCCTAGGGTTAACCTTTAAAGCGCGATAGCTCCTCCCACAATTTTTCAAAAATAGCAGATCTACAAGCTCGTAGGCGCGCTACCGAGTGTTCTACCTCTCTCTCTCTCCAGTATAACTCTGGAGCATTGTCCAGGGTGTTTTAGAGGAGGAAAAAGAGTCTAGGACGTGTGGAGAGTTGTCTAGTGTGTTTTAAAAAAGGAAAATGAGACTAGGATGTGTGGAGCATTATCCAGGGTGTTTTAGAGAAGCGACAAGAGTCTGGGACGTGTGGAGCCTTGTCCAGGGTGTTCCAGAGAAGGGAAAAGAGAATAGGACATGTAGAGCGTTTTCCAGGGTGTTTTAGAAAAGGGAGATGAGACTAAGACGTGTGGAGCGTTGTCCAGTGTGTTTTAGGGAAGGGAGAAGAGTCCAGGACGTGTGGAGCGTTGTCCAGGGTGTTTTAGAGAATTGAGAAGAGTCTGGGACGTGTGGAGCGTTGTCTAGGGCGTTTTTGAGAAGGGACAACAGTGTAGGACGTGTGGAGAATTGTCCAGGGTGTTTTAGACGAGGAAAAATAGTCTGGGACGTGTGGAGCGTTGTCCAGAGTGTTTCAGAGAAGGGAGATGAGTCTAGGATTTGTGGAGCGTTGTCCAGGGTGTTTTAGAGAAGGGAGATGAGTCTAGGACGTATTGAGCGTTGTCCAGTGTGTTTTAGAGAAGGGAGATGAGTCTAGGACGTATGGAGCGTTGTCCAGGGTGTTTTAGAGAAGGGAGATGAGTCTAGGACGTTTGGAGCGTTGTCCAGTGTGTTTTAGAGAAAGGAGAAGAAATTAGGACGTGTGGAGCATTGTCACTCACGCACGCACGCTCTCTTTTCTCTCTCTCTCTCTTCCTAATCCTATCTTACTATCCTATCAGGTTAGAAGATCCTCTAACTTTCTAGTAGGACATGCAGAGCATTGTCCAGGATGTTTTAGGGAAGGGAGAAGAGTCTTGGACATGTGGAGCGGTGTCACACACCCGGATGCACCCCTGCACCACTGGCTAAGGTACCACATGGTCCTTATCCGCCAGATCTGGTGTTTTGTCGACAGCACCAGGGCCGAGGACCATGTGGTGGGGAGGGAACTCCTCATGGTCCTGCTAAAAGACATATTTGGCAGGGAAGACATATTTAGCACAGTGTGTGTCTGTGTGTGTGTGTGTGTGTGTGTGTGTGTGTGTGTGTGTGTGTGCGCGCGCGCGAGTCTGTGTCTGTGAGTGAGTGAACCCCAATACAATTTTGAAATCCCACCACATGGACTCTGCCTTGTCGTGGCGTGGTGGCTTGCGTGCCTCTCTGAGTCACATCACAGTCTGTGATGTGACTCAGAGAGGCCAGACTAAAGAGTCCAATAAAACCTTGAAAAGGGGGAAACTTTAATAACTAATTGAACTACTTTCCTGGATATGGAGAAAGTCCGAATTGGTAGAGAAATTACAAAGTTACCGTGCGATTAGGGTTACTTACCCTAACCCTAACCCTTTAGAAGTTGAGTAATGATGGTCTAAATATCCTTCTTATATGTAGATTGCAGACTGATTTATTATTTATTTCTCTGGGTGGGAGCAGGTTCCAGCGATGAACCATACATCATCAGAGAGTAGAGAAGTAGAGTAGACGAATCCATTGATATGAGGCTCATTTCCTATGGACTTGTAGAGCTTCTTCAAAATTAATTTAGAAGTTGACAAGTGTTTTTGCATACCGTGCGCTGGGAGATACATATCAGCGTGCTCGTCTTATCGATAGCTATGCATGGATGCAAAACACTTCCATTTTCGACCCTTGTGTCAAAGTCTAACCCTAAGATTCTAAACCACACGACTGTGTGTACAGAACCACATATCAGATTGTTCGTCTTGACAAGCTATATAACATACTAAAAGATGGTGAAAAAGGGCGCCAAAGTTTGTAAAAATGTCACCAATGCATCCAAAAACAACATATTTCCTGTAAAAATAATTAATCAAAGGGCATGTATTCCAACTTACTTTTTTGCCCCGATTCCAACGGTGGTGGTCTTATCTCTCTACGGCGTCAGGAAGTGGGTGTAAAAGGCTACTTCCTGTCCCCAGCCCCATTTTCGGACTCAGCACGACGAGCTGAACATGCTGATATGTGTTTCCCAGCACAGGGACTTACGGTTCTCCTAACCCTAACCTGTTCAACGCGCGATAGCTCGAGAACGATGCGTCCGTCAGCCAAGGAATTGACATGTGCATGTTCAGTTTTCCGAGATCTACGCTCTGATATGTCCGCCATTGTCGTGCGACCCCAGTAGAGTAGCCCGTAACCCTAACCCTAGGGTTAACTCTGACCTGTAATGCAGAAGCCTTATAGACATGGTGAACCTAACAGTGTATTGAAGGTTGAAATGCTAAATTTAAATTTGAGTACCAGCAGGGAGACACATATGAGCACGTTCGTCTCATCGATAGCTACGCGTGGATGCAGATAAACTACAGGTGAGTCTGACAGACTGCTGCTGCTTCGTTTTTATATTATTCTAGTGCTCATTAATGTGCAGACCAGTAAAGAATTCATTCCATATGTTGATCTGACCCCCCATGCCAAAGCGCCAGCGCTCGCCCACAGTCTGCTGTCCCCCAGGCGGATGCTTGCACGCATGTGGGGTCCCGACCCCAACTTTGGGAACCCCATGATACAGTATGTCACAAGGAAAAGTTATAGGATAGATTGAATAACTTTATACTTGACCCTAGCATCCCTATTCTGGGAGTTAGGGGTTGCCAAAAATAGCAGATCTACAACATCACAAGCCATCTCAATGTGACACCTTTTGAGCTTGTAGATTGGCGTTGGGTTAGATTGACAAAATTATTCACTGTGCAACTCAATAAATGACTAAAATGATACTTGATAAAAGACCAGTAATGCATCAAAGGTCAACACTCTGACTACAATACAAATTCATCAAACATGAATTGTCAAATGACATCAGAGTCTTGTTTATTTGGTCTTGTTTCTAAAGTGTAGTTTTTATTTGGTCTTGTGTCTAACGTGTAGTTGTTTTTTTTGGGCTTGTTTATACGCACGCACACATGAACACTCACTCATCCTTTTCTGTTTCTCTTTCCAGTTTGGTGCTAAGGAGTTTAGGATACGTGTGGTTCAAAACAGTGGAGAGAGGTCCCAAGAAGACTCCAACATCAAGACCCTAACCGAGCTGAAACTGTGAGTTAGCGCACGCACACAGGCATGCACGCACACACACAAACTGTTTCAAAATTTGCATACACGCACACGTTGTCCAGGGTATTTTAGAGAAGGGGGCAGATTCTGGGACGTGTGGAGCGTTGTCCTTTAGAGAAGGGAGAAGCGTCTAGGACGTGTCTAATAGCTTGTCTGGGTTGCTTTCTTTTAGGTTCTATTTTCACGCACGCATGCACGTGTGCGCTTTCTCTCTCTCTCCAGTATAACTCTAAGTCTCTCTACCTCTCTCTCCATATGTGTCGCTTTTTAGCATTGTATCTGTGTGTGTGTGTGTGTGTGTGTGTGTGTGTGTGTGTGTGTGATATGATGATTTATTAATTAGACAAGCAGGGAGACATAATATTACTTTGACCACAATGCTTGATTTTCCATTATGTTCTAAGAAGTATTGATATGTAATATTTATTAAATGTGTGTGACACGTTGCTGTGAGGTGCTGTTGACGACATTTAAAGTAAAGCATCTCATATTAGCTCTTCTGCAACAGGAACATAAACATGTTCATTTTGTCACTATAGATACAAGTAAGACGCGTAAACGCGGGAAGCGAACAAAGCTGTTGTGGCAGTGTGTGGTGTTACAGCGTGACACATAGACACACACACACACACACACACACACACACACACACACAGACAGACAGACAGTTTTGGCCATCTTCTATAGTTAGTGCTCACTTCGTTCGCAATCAAACAGTGTGTGTGTGTGTGTGTGTGTGTGTGTGTGTGTGCGTGTGTGTGGTCTGTGTGTGGTCTGTGTGTAATCTGTAGTCCCACAAGGATGGGTGGAGAGATAAGAAGCAGCCCACGACCACTGGATGAGATACAACAAGCTGCTCATCAAAGACACAAACTACAGGTGAGTCTGACAGACTGCTGCTTCGTTTTTATAATATTCTAGGGCTCATTAATGTACAGACCAGTACAGAATTCATTCCATTATGTTGATCTGACCCCCCATGCCAAAGCGCCAGCGCTCGCCCACAGTCTGCTGTCCCCCAGGCGGATGCTTGCACGCATGTGGGGTCCCGACCCCAACTTTGGGAACCCCATGATACAGTATGTCACAAGGAAAGGTTATAGGATAGATTGAATAACTTTATACTTGACCCTAGCATCCCTATTCTGGGGGGAACAGTTGCCAAAAATAGCAGATCTACAACATCACAAGCCATCTCAATGTGACACCTTTTGAGCTTGTAGATTGGCGTTGGGTTAGATTGACAAAATGAATCGCTGTGCAACTCAATAAATGACTAAAATGATACTTGATAAAAGACCAGTAATGCATCAAAGGTCAACACACTGACTACAATACAAATTCATCAAACATGAATTGTCAAATGACATCAGAGTCTTGTTTATTTGGTCTTGTTTCTAAAGTGTAGTTGTTTATTTGGTCTTGTTTCTAAAGTGTAGTGTTTATTTGGTCTTGTGTCTAACATGTAGTTGTTGATTTGGACATGTAGTTGTTGATTTGGGCGTGTTTATACGCACGCACGCACGCACGCACACATGAACACTCACTCATCCTTTTCTGTTTCTCTTTCCAGTTTGGTGCTAAGGAGTTTAGGATACGTGTGGTTCAAAACAGTGGAGAGAGGTCCCAAGAAGACTCCAACATCAAGACCCTAACCGAGCTGAAACTGTGAGTTAGCGCACGCACACAGGCATGCACGCACACACACAAACTGTTTCCAAATTTGCATACACGCACACGTTGTCCAGGGTATTTTAGAGAAGGGGGCAGATTCTGGGACGTGTGGAGCGTTGTCCTGGGTGTTTTAGAGAAGGGAGAAGCGTCTAGGACGTGTCTAGCTTGTCTGGGTTGCTTTCTTTTAGGTTCTATTTTCACGCACGCACGTGCGCGCTTTCTCTCTCTCTCCAGTATAACTATGTCTCTCTACCTCTCTCTCTCCATATGTGTCGCTTTGTAGCATTGTATCTGTGTGTGTGTGTGTGTGTGTGTGTGTGTGATATGATGATTTATTAATTAGACAAGCAGGGAGACATAATATTACTTTGACCACAATGCTTGATTTTCCATTATGTTCTAAGAAGTATTGATATGTATTTATTAAAATGTGTGTGACACGTTGCTGTGAGGTGCTGTTGACGACATTTAAAGTAAAGCATCTCATATTAGCTTTTCTGCAACAGGAACATAAACATGTTAATTTTGTCACTATAGATTAATATACAGACCAGTACAGAATTCATTCCATATGTTGATCTAACCCCCCATGCCAAAGCACCAGCGCTCGCCCACAGTCTGCTGTCCCCCAGGCGGATGCTTGCACGCATGTGGGGTCCCGACCCCAACTTTGGGAACCCCATGATACAGTATGTCACAAGGAAAAGTTATAGGATAGATTGAATAACTTTATACTTGACCCTAGCATCCCTATTCTGGGGGGAACAGTTGCCAAAAATAGCAGATCTACAACATCACAAGCCATCTCAATGTGACACCTTTTGAGCTTGTAGATTGGCGTTGGGTTAGATTGACAAAATAAATCACTGTGCAACTCAATAAATGACTAAAATGATAATTGATAAAAGACCAGTAATGCATCAAAGGTCAACACACTGACTACAATACAAATTCATCAAACATGAATTGTCAAATGACATCAGAGTCTTGTTTATTTGGTCTTGTTTCTAAATTGTAGTGTTTATTTGGTCTTGTGTCTAACGTGTAGTAGTTTTTTTGGGCTTGTTTATACGCACGCACACATGAACACTCACTCATCCTTTTCTGTTTCTCTTTCCAGTTTGGTGCTAAGGAGTTTAGGATACGTGTGGTTCAAAACAGTGGAGAGAGGTCCCAAGAAGACTCCAACATCAAGACCCTAACCGAGCTGAAACAGAGAGTTAGCACACGCATGCACGCACACACACAAACTTTTTCCAAATTTGCATACACGCACACGTTGTCCAGGGTATTTTAGAGAAGGGGGCAGATTCTGGGACGTGTGAAGCGTTGTCCTGGGTGTTTTAGAGAAGGGAGAAGCGTCTAGGACGTGTCTAGCTTGTCTGGGTTGCTTTCTTTTAGGTTCTATTTTCACGCACGCACATGCGCGCTTTCTCTCTCTCTCCAGTATAACTATGTCTCTCTACCTCTCTCTCTCCATTTGTGTCGCTTTGTAGCATTGTATCTGTGTGTGTGTGTGTGTGTGTGTGTGTGTGTGTGTGTGTGTGTGTGTGTGATATGATGATTTATTAATTAGACAAGCAGGGAGACATAATATTACTTTGACCACAATGCTTGATTTTCCATTATGTTCTAAGAAGTATTGATATGTATTTATTAAAATGTTTGTGACACGTTGCTGTGAGGTGCTGTTGACGACATTTAAAGTAAAGCATCTCATATTAGCTTTTCTGCAACAGGAACATAAACATGTTAATTTTGTCACTATAGATTAATATACAGACCAGTACAGAATTCATTCCATATGTTGATCTAACCCCCCATGCCAAAGCACCAGCGCTCACCCACAGTCTGCTGTCCCCCAGGCGGATGCTTGCACGCATGTGGGGTCCCGACCCCAACTTTGGGAACCCCATGATACAGTATGTCACAAGGAAAAGTTATAGGATAGATTGAATAACTTTATACTTGACCCTAGCATCCCTATTCTGGGGGGAACAGTTGCCAAAATAGCAGATCTACAACATCACAAGCCATCTCAATGTGACACCTTTTGAGCTTGTAGGCGTTGGGTTAGATTGACAAAATAATTCACTGTGCAACTCAATAAATGACTAAAATGATACTTGATAAAAGACCAGTAATGCATCAAAGGTCAACACACTGACTACAATACAAATTCATCAAACATGAATTGTCAAATGACATCAGAGTCTTGTTTATTTGATCTTGTTTCTAAAGTGTAGTTGTTTATTTGGTCTTGTTTCTAAAGTGTAGTGTTTATTTGGTCTTGTGTCTAACGTGTAGATGTTTTTTTGGGCTTGTTTATACGCACGCACGCACGCACGCACACATGAACACTCACTCATCCTTTTCTGTTTCTAGAGACGTGTGTGTGTGTGTGTGTGTGTGTGTGTGCGTGCGTGCGTGTGCGTGTGCGCGTGTCTGTGAGTGAGTGAACCCCATTAAAAAAATTAAATCCCACCACATGGACTCTGCCTTGTCGTGGCGTGGTGGCTTGCGTGCCTCAAAGGCCCAAACACACAAAATAATTTACGTTTTGCAAAAGATTCATATAGGTGTAACCTAGGCCTAAATGGCAGCCAATCACAGTTTGGGTGTGCCCTATATAAGCAGCAACTCAGTCTACAGCCCTCACTCAGTTTCCAGCCTTCACTCAGGCCACATGCAGCTCTCACTGAGTCTTCTCTACAACTCCAACCCAGGCAGCCATGTTGAACTATGTAAGACTTTGTTCTGTCTTGATTGTAATTTGCTTTGGTTATGTTTGCTTTGCTTTGCCATATTATGTTGAGTACTCAGCCATAATACAATGTTCCAGTGACTAAATGCTAAGTGCTAATTTGTACCTGATAATTCTGTTGATATCAGTTATATTTGATTTACTTAGAAATCTAATGTCATTCATACAGTTATTTATTATGTTAATGCTAGTTAATGTATTTTGTTTGTAGAAACCGTGGCCTAATGGAGAAATAAACTGCCATAGAAGATATCGTTATGGTTGTTCTAAAGATGCTTTAATCACAGGTAATGCACCTTGGATATTTTAACATGCTTCAGTTGTACTTATGTAGTAAGAATTATTCAAAGTCTGCAGAGCTAGTTTAGGAAGACTATTCAAAGGAGGGCCAATTCCTGATCAGCTGATCAGTCACATGTTCACTTCATCTGTGACTGATCAGCTGATCAGTCACATGTTAACTCCATGTGATTGGGCGGGGCTATTTAAACGCCCACCTGTGAACTGTCTTCTCCAGCTCATTCTTGTAGTAGTTCTCCTCTGGTAAGCTGCTCTGTGCCCAGCTCTATGAAGATCTGTGTGCTTTATTTTGCTAATGATGCTGACTTACTACTACAGCAGACGATGCTTATTATGTTATTGCTGCTAACACTTCTGCTCTCAGTCATGCTAAAAGTAATGTGTCTTTACTGCTACTGCTATCAATATTTCTAGCATTAAACTAAAGCTTTTCACTTTTATTTCTACTACTTAACATTAACATGTGCCTCATTTGTAATCGAATACTAGGGACATCATAGCTTCGGATTTACTCTGAAGAACCCATGGTGTTGCCACCCTGCTGTGTACTGTAGGCCCCAGCCTCCGATGCTGATTTTGTCCATTGAAGATGCCATTCTGATTGATCTAAAGAGGCTTTAATCAAGGTAATGCAGCTTGAATATTAACATTTACATAGCTTAAGCTGTACTTGTGTAGTGAAAATGATTCAAAGTCTGCAGAGCTTGTTCAGGCAGACAACTGAAAGGATGGCCAATTCCTGATCAGCTGATTAGTCACATGTGATTGGGCGGGGCTATTTAAACTCTCAACTCCGCCTGTGAACTCTCTGCTCCAGCTCATTCTTGTTTTAGTCCTCTGGTAAGCTGCTCTGCTCTATGATGGTTTCTGTGCTATATGATCAGCACAGATCCATTGCTAGTTATATTATTGCTGCTTTCAGTCATGCTAACACTAATGTGTCTTAGTGCTACTGCTAGCATACTTCTACCATTATAAGATTTTTACATAAGTGTTTTTAATGCTACTACTTAATGAGGGTTAGGGTTAGCTAACCCTGTCCCTCATTTGTAATGAATTACTAGACACATCAGTTGCTAACTTTGCCTTGATTGGTTTGTATCACAAGCTAACTCACTCCGAACCCATGATGTTGCCCAATGTAGCACAAGCTAACGCAGCATTCTTTGCTTATGCGGGAAGCCTTCGACTTGTTTGTAGCACAAGCTAACGCAGCATTCTTTGCTTATGCAGTGCACTCTGAACCCACGATGCTGCCACCCTGCCATGGAGCTGTAGTCCTGGCCCCAGCATCCGGTGCTGCTTTTGTCCAGAAGATCTGGTTGTTCTAAAGAGGCTTTAATCACAGGTAATGCAGATTGGATACTTTAGAATTTACATTGCTTCACTTGTACTCATGGAGTAAGAATGATAAGTCTGCAGAGCTAGTTCAGGCACAACTCAAAGGAGGGCCAAAGTCACATGTTCACTCCACTCGATTGGGTGTGGCTATTTAAACTCCCAGCTGTGAAAAATATGCTCCAGCTCATTATTATTGTAGTTCTCCTCTGGTAAGCTGCTCATTGCTCTGCTCAATGAATGTTTGTGTTAAATGATCATGATGCTAATGTTTCCTACTACAGCAGCCATTGCTAGTTCTGTTATTGCTGCTCTCAATCATGCTAAACATGTGTCTTTTAGTGCTGCTAGCAATACTTCTACCCATATGCTAAAGCTTTTCAAATAAGTGTTTTTACTGCTACTAAACATAAAAATGTGCATAATTAAAGTTGACTCCATCTGTGACTGATAAGTCACATGTTGACTCGCTTGGGTGGGGCTATTTAAACAACCAGCTGTGAAATATCTGCTCCAGCTCATTATTATAGTAGTTCTCCTCTGGTAAGCTAACCCTTGCTCTGCTCAATGACATCGGTTGCTTCCTATGTGTGAAGCCGATGGCTTGTTTGTAGAACAAGCTAACGCAGTGCTTATGTCAAAATCCTTTGCTTCGTTTGTAGGCAGCACAAGCTAAAGCATCATGCTTTGCTTATGTGGGAAGCCTTTGACGAGTTTGTAGCACAAGCTAATGCAGCATTCTTTACTTATGTGGGAAGCCTTTGACTTGTTTGTAGCACAAGCTAATGCAGCATTCTTTGCTTTTGTGGGAAGCATTTGACTTGTTTGTAGCACAAGCTAACGCAGCATTCTTTGCTTATGCAGTGCACTCTGAACCCATGATGCTGCCACCCTGCCGTGGAGCAGTAGTCCTGGCCCCAGCCTCCGGTGCTGCTTTTGTCCAGAAGATCTGGTTGTTCTAAAGAGGCTTTAATCACAGGTAATGCAGATTGGATACTTTAGAATTTACATTGCTTCACTTTTACTCATGGAGTAAGAATGATAAGTCTGCAGAGCTAGTTCAGGCACAACTCAAAGGAGGGCCAAAGTCACATGTTCACTCCACTCGATTGGGTGTGGCTATTTAAACTCCCAGCTGTGAAAAATATGCTCCAGCTCATTTTTATTGTAGTTCTCCTCTGGTAAGCTGCTCATTGCTCTGCTCAATGACTGTTTGTGTTAAATGATCATGATGCTAATGTTTCCTACTACAGCAGCCATTGCTAGTTCTGTTATTGCTGCTCTCAATCATGCTAAACATGTGTCTTTTAGTGCTGCTAGCAATACTTCTACCCATATGCTAAAGCTTTTCAAATAAGTGTTTTTACTGCTACTAAACATAAAAATGTGCATCATTTATGAATTACTAGGAACATCGGTTGCTATGTGTGAAGCCTTTGGCTTGTTTGTAGAACAAGCTAACGCATCTTGCTTTGCTTATGTGGGAAGCCTTTGACTTGTTTGTAGCACAAGCTAATGCAGCATTCTTTACTTATGTGGGAAGCCTTTGACTTGTTTGTAGCACAAGCTAATGCAGCATTCTTTGCTTTTGTGGGAAGCATTTGACTTGTTTGTAGCACAAGCTAACGCAGCATTCTTTGCTTATGCAGTGCACTCTGAACCCATGATGCTGCCACCCTGCCGTGGAGCAGTAGTCCTGGCCCCAGCCTCCGGTGCTGCTTTTGTCCAGAAGATCTGGTTGTTCTAAAGAGGCTTTAATCACAGGTAATGCAGATTGGATACTTTAGAATTTACGTTGCTTCACTTTTACTCATGGAGTAAGAATGATAAGTCTGCAGAGCTAGTTCAGGCACAACTCAAAGGAGGGCCAAAGTCACATGTTCACTCCACTCGATTGGGTGTGGCTATTTAAACTCCCAGCTGTGAAATATATGCTCCAGCTCATTTTTATTGTAGTTCTCCTCTGGTAAGCTGCTCATTGCTCTGCTCAATGACTGTTTGTGTTAAATGATCATGATGCTAATGTTTCCTACTACAGCAGCCATTGCTAGTTCTGTTATTGCTGCTCTCAATCATGCTAAACATGTGTCTTTTAGTGCTGCTAGCAATACTTCTACCCATATGCTAAAGCTTTTCAAATAAGTGTTTTTACTGCTACTAAACATAAAAATGTGCATCATTAAAGTTGACTCCATCTGTGACTGATAAGTCACATGTTGACTCGCTTGGGTGGGGCTATTTAAACTCCCAGCTGTGAAATATCTGCTCCAGCTCATTATTATAGTAGTTCTCCTCTGGTAAGCTAACCCTTGCTCTGCTCAATGACATCGGTTGCTTCCTATGTGTGAAGCCGATGGCTTGTTTGTAGAACAAGCTAACGCAGTGCTTATGTCAAAATCCTTTGATTCGTTTGTAGGCAGCACAAGCTAAAGCATCATGCTTTGCTTATGTGGGAAGCCTTTGACGAGTTTGTAGCACAAGCTAATGCAGCATTCTTTACTTATGTGGGAAGCCTTTGACTTGTTTGTAGCACAAGCTAATGCAGCATTCTTTGCTTTTGTGGGAAGCATTTGACTTGTTTGTAGCACAAGCTAACGCAGCATTCTTTGCTTATGCAGTGCACTCTGAACCCATGATGCTGCCACCCTGCCGTGGAGCAGTAGTCCTGGCCCCAGCCTCCGGTGCTGCTTTTGTCCAGAAGATCTGGTTGTTCTAAAGAGGCTTTAATCACAGGTAATGCAGATTGGATACTTTAGAATTTACATTGCTTCACTTTTACTCATGGAGTAAGAATGATAAGTCTGCAGAGCTAGTTCAGGCACAACTCAAAGGAGGGCCAAAGTCACATGTTCACTCCACTCGATTGGGTGTGGCTATTTAAACTCCCAGCTGTGAAAAATATGCTCCAGCTCATTTTTATTGTAGTTCTCCTCTGGTAAGCTGCTCATTGCTCTGCTCAATGACTGTTTGTGTTAAATGATCATGATGCTAATGTTTCCTACTACAGCAGCCATTGCTAGTTCTGTTATTGCTGCTCTCAATCATGCTAAACATGTGTCTTTTAGTGCTGCTAGCAATACTTCTACCCATATGCTAAAGCTTTTCAAATAAGTGTTTTTACTGCTACTAAACATAAAAATGTGCATCATTTATGAATTACTAGGAACATCGGTTGCTATGTGTGAAGCCTTTGGCTTGTTTGTAGAACAAGCTAACGCATCTTGCTTTGCTTATGTGGGAAGCCTTTGACTTGTTTGTAGCACAAGCTAATGCAGCATTCTTTACTTATGTGGGAAGCCTTTGACTTGTTTGTAGCACAAGCTAATGCAGCATTCTTTGCTTTTGTGGGAAGCATTTGACTTGTTTGTAGCACAAGCTAACGCAGCATTCTTTGCTTATGCAGTGCACTCTGAACCCATGATGCTGCCACCCTGCCGTGGAGCAGTAGTCCTGGCCCCAGCCTCCGGTGCTGCTTTTGTCCAGAAGATCTGGTTGTTCTAAAGAGGCTTTAATCACAGGTAATGCAGATTGGATACTTTAGAATTTACGTTGCTTCACTTTTACTCATGGAGTAAGAATGATAAGTCTGCAGAGCTAGTTCAGGCACAACTCAAAGGAGGGCCAAAGTCACATGTTCACTCCACTCGATTGGGTGTGGCTATTTAAACTCCCAGCTGTGAAATATATGCTCCAGCTCATTTTTATTGTAGTTCTCCTCTGGTAAGCTGCTCATTGCTCTGCTCAATGAATGTTTGTGTTAAATGATCATGATGCTAATGTTTCCTACTACAGCAGCCATTGCTAGTTCTGTTATTGCTGCTCTCAATCATGCTAAACATGTGTCTTTTAGTGCTGCTAGCAATACTTCTACCCATATGCTAAAGCTTTTCAAATAAGTGTTTTTACTGCTACTAAACATAAAAATGTGCATAATTAAAGTTGACTCCATCTGTGACTGATAAGTCACATGTTGACTCGCTTGGGTGGGGCTATTTAAACTCCCAGCTGTGAAATATCTGCTCCAGCTCATTATTATAGTAGTTCTCCTCTGGTAAGCTAACCCTTGCTCTGCTCAATGACATCGGTTGCTTCCTATGTGTGAAGCCGATGGCTCGTTTGTAGAACAAGCTAACGCAGTGCTTATGTCAAAATCCTTTGATTCGTTTGTAGGCAGCACAAGCTAAAGCATCATGCTTTGCTTATGTGGGAAGCCTTTGACTTGTTTGTAGCACAAGCTAATGCAGCATTCTTTACTTATGTGGGAAGCCTTTGACTTGTTTGTAGCACAAGCTAATGCAGCATTCTTTGCTTATGTGGGAAGCCTTTGACTTGTTTGTAGCACAAGCTAACGCAGCATTCTTTGCTTATGCAGTGCACTCTGAACCCATGATGCTGCCACCCTGCCGTGGAGCAGTTGTCCTGGCCCCAGCCTCCGGTGCTGCTTTTGTCCACAAGATCTGGTTGTTCTAAAGAGGCTTTAATCACAGGTAATGCAGATTGGATACTTTAGAATTTACATTGCTTCACTTTTACTCATGGAGTAAGAACGATAAGTCTGCAGAGCTAGTTCAGGCACAACGCAAAGGAGGGCCAAAGTCACATGTTCACTCCACTCGATTGGGTGTGGCTATTTAAACTCCCAGCTGTGAAATATATGCTGCAGCTCATTTTTTTTGTAGTTCTCCTCTGGTAAGCTGCTCATTGCTCTGCTCAATGACTGTTTGTGTTAAATGATCATGATGCTAATATTTCCTACTACAGCAGCCATTGCTAGTTCTGTTATTGCTGCTCTCAATCATGCTAAACATGTGTCTTTTAGTGCTGCTAGCAATACTTCTACCCATATGCTAAAGCTTTTCAAATAAGTGTTTTTACTGCTACTAAACATAAAAATGTGCATCATTTATGAATTACTAGGAACATCGGTTGCTATGTGTGAAGCCTTTGGCTTGTTTGTAGAACAAGCTAACGCATCATGCTTTGCTTATGTGGGAAGCCTTTGACTTGTTTGTAGCACAAGCTAACATAGCATTCTTTGCTTATGCAGTGCACTCTGAACCCATGATGTTGCCACCCTGCCGTGGAGCAGTAGTCCTGGCCCCAGCCTCCGGTGCTGCTTTTGTCCAGAAGATCTGGTTGTTCTAAAGAGGCTTTAATCACAGGTAATGCAGATTGGATACTTTAGAATTTACATTGCTTCACTTGTACTCATGGAGTAAGAATGATAAGTCTGCAGAGCTAGTTCAGGCACAACTCAAAGGAGGGCCAAAGTCACATGTTCACTCCACTCGATTGGGTGTGGCTATTTAAACTCCCAGCTGTGAAAAATATGCTCCAGCTCATTATTATTGTAGTTCTCCTCTGGTAAGCTGCTCATTGCTCTGCTCAATGAATGTTTGTGTTAAATGATCATGATGCTAATGTTTCCTACTACAGCAGCCATTGCTAGTTCTGTTATTGCTGCTCAATCATGCTAAACATGTGTCTTTTAGTGCTGCTAGCAATACTTCTACCCATATGCTAAAGCTTTTCAAATAAGTGTTTTTACTGCTACTAAACATAAAAATGTGCATTTATGAATTACTAGGAACATCGGTTGCTATGTGTGAAGCCTTTGCTTGTTTGTAGAACAAGCTAACGCATCATGCTTTGCTTATGTGGGAAGCCTTTGACTTGTTTGTAGCACAAGCTAATGCAGCATTCTTTACTTATGTGGGAAGCCTTTGACTTGTTTGTAGCACAAGCTAACGCAGCATTCTTTGCTTATGTGGGAAGCCTTTGACTTGTTTGTAGCACAAGCTAACGCAGCATTCTTTGCTTATGCAGTGCACTCTGAACCCATGATGCTGCCACCCTGCCGTGGAGCAGTAGCCGTGGCCCCAGCCTCCGGTGCTGCTTTTGTTCAGAAGATCTGGTTGTTCTAAAGAGGCTTTAATCACAGGTAATGCAGATTGGATACTTTAGAATTGACATAGCTTCACTTGTACTCATGGAGTACGAATGATAAGTCTGCAGAGCTAGTTCCTGCACAACTCAAAGGAGGGCCAAATCTTGATCAGTCACATGTTCACTCCACTCGATTGGGTGGGTCTATTTAAAGTCCCAGCTGTGAAATACTTGCTCCAGCTCATTATTGTAGTAGTTCTCCTCTGGTAAGCTGCTCTTTGCTCTGCTCAATTACTGTTTGTGTTATATGATCATGATGCTACTGTTTCCTACTACAGCAGCCATTGCTAGTTATGTTATTGCTGCTCTCAATCATGCTAAACATGTGGCATTTGGTGCTGCTAGCAATACTTCTACCCATATGCTAAAGCTTTTCAAATAAGTGTTTTTACTGCTACTAAACATAAATATGTGCATCATTTATGAATTACTAGTAACATCGGTTGCTATGTGTGAAGCCTTTGGCTTGTTTGTAGAACAAGCTTACGCATCATGCTTTGCTTATGTGGGAAGCCTTTGACTTGTTTGTCGCACAAGCTAACGCAGCATTCTTTGCTTATGCAGTGCACTCTGAACCCATGATGTTGCCACCCTGCCGTGGAGCAGTAGTCCTGGCCCCAGCCTCCGGTGCTTTTGTCCAGAAGATCTGGTTGTTCTAAAGAGGCTTTAATCACAGGTAATGCAGATTGGATACTTTACAATTTACATTGCTTCACTTGTACTCATGGACTACGAATGATAAGTCTGCAGAGCTAGTTCTGGCACAACTCAAAGAAGGGCCAAATCTTGATCAGTTACATGTTCACTCAATCTGTGACTGATAATCACATGTTAACTCGATTGGGTGGGGCTATTTAAACTCCCAGCTGTGAAATATCTGCTCCAGCTCATTATTGTAGTAGTTCTCCTCTGGTAAGCTGCTCTTTGCTCTGCTCAATGAAGGTTTGTGTTATATGATCATGATGCTAATGTTTACTAATACAGCAGCCATTGCTAGTTCTGTTATTGCAATACTTCTACCCATATGCTAAAGCTTTTCAAATAAATGTTTTTACTGCTACTAAACATGAAAATGTGCATCATTTATGAATTACTAGGAACATTGGTTGCTTCCTATGTGTAAAGCCTTTGACTTGTTTGTTGAACAAACTAACACAGTCCTTATGTCAAAATCCTTTGATTCGTTTGTAGGCAGCACAAGCTAACACATCATGCTTTGCTTATGTGGGAAGCCTTTGACTTGTTTGTAGCACAAGCTAACGCAGCATTCTTTGCCTATGCAGTTTACTCTGAACCCATGATGTTGCCACCCTGCCGTGGAGCAGTAGTCCTGGCCCCAGCCTCCGGTGCTGCTTTTGTCCAGAAGATCTGGTTGTTCTGAAGAGGCTTAAATCACAGGTATTGCAGATCGGATACTTTAGAATTTACATTGCTTCACATGTACTCATGGAGTACGAATGATAAGTCAGCAGAGCTAGTTCTGGCACAACTCAAAGGAGGGTCAAATCTTGATCAGTCACATGTTCACTCCACTCGATTGGGTTGGGCTATTTAAACTCCCAGCTGTGAAATATCTGCTCCAGCTCATTATTGTAATAGTTCTCCTCTGGTAAGCTGCTTTTTGCGCTGCTCAATGACCGTTTGTGTTATATGATCATGATGCTAATGTTTACTACTACAGCAGCCTTTGCTAGTTCTGTTATTGCTGCTCTCAATCATGCTAAACATGTGTCTTTAGTGCTGCTAGCAATACTTCTACCCATATGCTAAAGCTTTTCAAATAAGTGTTTTTACTGCTACCAAACATGAACATTTTCATCATTTATGAATTACTAGGAACATCAGTTGCTTCCTATGTGTAAAGCCTTTGACTTGTTTGTAAAACAAGCTAACACAGTGCTTATGTCAAAATCCTTTGATTCGTTTGAAGGCAGCACAAGCTAACGCATCAAGCTTTGCTTATGTGGGAAGCCTTTAACTTGTTTGTAGCACAAGCTAACGTAGCATTCTTTGCTTATGCAGTGCACTCTGAACCCATGAGGTTGCCCCCCCGCCAGTGCTGCTTTTGTCAAGAAGATCTGGTTGTTCTAAAGAGGCTTTAATCACAGGTAATGCAGATTGGATACTTTATTATTTACATTGCTTCATTTGTACTCATGGAGTACGAATGATAAGTCTGCAGAGCTAGTTCAGGCACAACTCAAAGAAGGGCCAAAGTCACATGTTCACTCCACTCGATTGGGTGTGGCTATTTAAACTCCCAGCTGTGAAATATATGCTCCAGCTCATTATTGTAGTAGTTCTCCGCTGGTAAGCTGCTCTTTGCTCTGCTCAATGAAGGTTTGTGTTATATGATCATGATGCTAATGTTTACTAATACAGCAGCCATTGCTAGTTCTGTTATTGCAATACTTCTACCCATATGCTAAAGCTTTTCAAATCAATGTTTTTACTGCTACTAAACATGAAAAGGTGCATCATTTATGAATTACTAGGAACATTGGTTGCTTCCTATGTGTAAAGCCTTTGACTTGTTTGTAGAACAAGCTAACACAGTGCTTATGTCAAAATCCTTTGATTCGTTTGTAGGCAGCACAAGCTAACACATCATGCTTTGCTTATGTGGGAAGCCTTTGACTTGTTTGTAGCACAAGCTAACGCAGCATTCTTTGCCTATGCAGTTTACTCTGAACCCATGATGTTGCCACCCTGCCGTGGAGCTGTTGTCCTGGCCCCAGCCTCCGGTGCTGCTTTTTTCCAGAAGATCTGGTTCTAAAGAGGCTTAAATCACAGGTAATGCAGATCGGATACTTTAGAATTTACATTGCTTCACATGTACTCATGGAGTACGAATGATAAGTCTGCAGAGCTAGTTCTGGCACAACTCAAAGGAGGGCCAAATCTTGATCAGTCACATGTTCACTCCACTCGATTGGGTGTGGCTATTTAAACTCCCAGCTGTGAAATATATGCTCCAGCTCATTATTATTGTAGTTCTCCTCTGGTAAGCTGCTCATTGCTCTGCTCAATGAATGTTTGTGTTAAATGATCATGATGCTAATGTTTCCTACTACAGCAGCCATTGCTAGTTCTGTTATTGCTGCTCTCAATCATGCTAAACATGTGTCTTTTAGTGCTGCTAGCAATACTTCTACCCATATGCTAAATCTTTTCAAATAAGTGTTTTTACTGCTACTAAACATAAAAATGTGCATAATTAAAGTTGACTCCATCTGTGACTGATAAGTCACATGTTGACTCGCTTGGGTGGGGCTATTTAAACTCCCAGCTGTGAAATATCTGCTCCAGCTCATTATTATAGTATTTCTCCTCTGGTAAGCTAACCCTTGCTCTGCTCAATGACATCGGTTGCTTCCTATGTGTGAAGCCGATGGCTTGTTTGTAGAACAAGCTAACGCAGTGCTTATGTCAAAATCCTTTGATTCGTTTGTAGGCAGCACAAGCTAAAGCATCATGCTTTGCTTATGTGGGAAGCCTTTGACTTGTTTGTAGCACAAGCTAATGCAGCATTCTTTACTTATGTGGGAAGCCTTTGACTTGTTTGTAGCACAAGCTAATGCAGCATTCTTTGCTTATGTGGGAAGCCTTTGACTTGTTTGTAGCACAAGCTAACGCAGCATTCTTTGCTTATGCAGTGCACTCTGAACCCATGATGCTGCCACCCTGCCGTGGAGCAGTAGTCCTGGCCCCAGCCTCCGGTGCTGCTTTTGTCCAGAAGATCTGGTTGTTCTAAAGAGGCTTTAATCACAGGTAATGCAGATTGGATACTTTAGAATTTACATTGCTTCACTTTTACTCATGGAGTAAGAATGATAAGTCTGCAGAGCTAGTTCAGGCACAACTCAAAGGAGGGCCAAAGTCACATGTTCACTCCACTCGATTGGGTGTGGCTATTTAAACTCCCAGCTGTGAAATATATGCTCCAGCTCATTTTTATTGTAGTGCTCCTCTGGTAAGCTGCTCATTGCTCTGCTCAATGACTGTTTGTGTTAAATGATCATGATGCTAATGTTTCCTACTACAGCAGCCATTGCTAGTTCTGTTATTGCTGCTCTCAATCATGCTAAACATGTGTCTTTTAGTGCTGCTAGCAATACTTCTACCCATATGCTAAAGCTTTTCAAATAAGTGTTTTTACTGCTACTAATCATAAAAATGTGCATCATTTATGAATTACTAGGAACATCGGTTGCTATGTGTGAAGCCTTTGGCTTGTTTGTAGAACAAGCTAACGCATCATGCTTTGCTTATGTGGGAAGCCTTTGACTTGTTTGTAGCACAAGCTAACGTAGCATTCTTTGCTTATGCAGTGCACTCTGAACCCATGATGTTGCCACCCTGCCGTGGAGCAGTAGTCCTGGCCCCAGCCTCCGGTGCTGCTTTTGTCCAGAAGATCTGGTTGTTCTAAAGAGGCTTTAATCACAGGTAATGCAGATTGGATACTTTAGAATTTACATTGCTTCACTTGTACTCATGGAGTAAGAATGATAAGTCTGCAGAGCTAGTTCAGGCACAACTCAAAGGAGGGCCAAAGTCACATGTTCACTCCACTCGATTGGGTGTGGCTATTTAAACTCCCAGCTGTGAAAAATATGCTCCAGCTCATTATTATTGTAGTTCTCCTCTGGTAAGCTGCTCATTGCTCTGCTCAATGAATGTTTGTGTTAAATGATCATGATGCTAATGTTTCCTACTACAGCAGCCATTGCTAGTTCTGTTATTGCTGCTCTCAATCATGCTAAACATGTGTCTTTTAGTGCTGCTAGCAATACTTCTACCCATATGCTAAAGCTTTTCAAATAAGTGTTTTTACTGCTACTAAACATAATGTGCATAATTAAAGTTGACTCCATCTGTGACTGATAAGTCACATGTTGACTCGCTTGGGTGGCGCTATTTAAACTCCCATTTGTGAAATATCTGCTCCAGCTCATTATTATAGTAGTTCTCCTCTGGTAAGCTAACCCTTGCTCTGCTCAATGACATCGGTTGCTTCCTATGTGTGAAGCCGATGGCTTGTTTGTAGAACAAGCTAACGCAGTGCTTATGTCAAAATCCTTTGATTCGTTTGTAGGCAGCACAAGCTAAAGCATCATGCTTTGCTTATGTGGGAAGCCTTTGACTTGTTTGTAGCACAAGCTAATGCAGCATTCTTTACTTATGTGGGAAGCCTTTGACTTGTTTGTAGCACAAGCTAATGCAGCATTCTTTGCTTATGTGGGAAGCCTTTGACTTGTTTGTAGCACAAGCTAACGCAGCATTCTTTGCCTATGCAGTGCACTCTGAACCCATGATGCTGCCACCCTGCCGTGGAGCAGTAGTCCTGGCCCCAGCCTCCGGTGCTGCTTTTGTCCAGAAGATCTGTTTGTTCTAAAGAGGCTTTAATCACAGGTAATGCAGATTGGATACTTTAGAATTTACATTGCTTCACTTGTACTCATGGAGTACGAATGATAAGTCTGCAGAGCTAGTTCCTGCGCAACTCAAAGGATGGCCAAATCTTGATCAGTCACATGTTCACTCCACTCGATTGGGTGGGGCTATTTAAACTCCCAGCTGTGAAATATCTGCTCCAGCTCATTATTGTAGTAGTTCTCCTCTGGTAAGCTGCTCTTTGCGCTGCTCAATGACCGTTTGTGTTATATGATCATGATGCTAATGTTTACTACTACAGCAGCCTTTGCTAGTTCTGTTATTGCTGCCCTCAATCATGCTAAACATGTGTCTTTAGTGCTGCTAGCAATACTTCTATCCATATGCTAAAGCTGTGTATGTGTGGTGAAAAATGTGTTACAAAATCGTGGGATAAATAGAATATTAAAAAAGGGTGAGTGTGTTTGCGTGGTGAAAAATGTGTTACAAAATCTTCGGTTAAAAAAAGGGTGAGGGTTTGTGTGCGTTTGCGTGACAATGAAATTCCCCCCACATGGACTCTGCCTTGACGCGGCGTGGGGGCTTGTGTGCGTCTTTGAGTCACATCAGTCCGTGATGTTACTCAAAGACGCCAGACTAAAGAGTCCAACAATTGTTAACCACACAAGACACAATCATAAGGCTTGCTGAGACAAACCTTTCTATGTATGTTTTGTTTCTATGACATTTCTACGCAAACTGTATAATTAGCCAATTAAGGCAATTGTGGTTGTTGGATTGAGATTTTGAGATATAACCTACATATTCTGATTCAGTGCCATTGATTTAGTGGGGGTAGAATAAGTTTTGGAGCAAAATGACTAAAAATAATGACTAATATATATATTGTTTTCAAAAACCACTTAGTCTGACTCAAGTTCACGCTGGATTTAGTGGGTTAAGTTGAAGTTGGTACAAAAATGTTTAGTTCTTTTCTAGGAATATTTTTGGACGTTTAAAGGACCATTTCACCCACTTCCAAAATTGCAGTATGTTGTAGAGGGCACCGAGACGAACATGTGGATATGTGTATCATTTTTGTGCGACACTCGTACGGTATTCTAGGCATTTCTTGTACGTTTAAAGGGCCCTTTTACCCACATCCAAGTGTCGTAGACCAGTGGGGTCCGGGGACCCCCAGGGGTACCTGAGGGAGTTCCAGGGGGGGCCCATCTATTTTGTTCATGTTCATAAAGTGCTAAAGTGTTTAAAGCAGTGCTTCCCAAACTTTTTCATGTCAAGGACCCCCAAATTGACACTACTTAGCCCGTGGACCCCCATTTGAAAAGATATGCCAGGGACCCCCATAAGAGAAGACGTACACATTTAGACGTCTCCAATAGCAATACAAGAGCAATAATACAAATTAATCTTAATGTATTAATCTTATTAATTAATTAATCAAAATTGCGGCCTGTGCCCAGCACCATGCCAAATCTTTTTCCTGCAGGAAACACTGCTTGTGGTTGTAAATATATTGTTATCCGTGTTGCGAGGATGAGGGGGTACCTGGAAAAATATCTACCCCAAAAGGGGTACCTGGTCCAAAAAAGTTTGGGAACACCTGTCATAGACACTCGAGACCTGCACCAATCAACTCAGCGTCACCAAATTAGTTAAGGGGCAGTGTAAAAAAAATAAAAGTTTCTTTTTTAAGAGATTTCACCCCCCCAGTGGACGAACAAAGGGGCCCACAGGGACGCCGAAGTATCTTATGGATCCACAAGCCTTTGAACTTTACTCAACCGGGTTAGGTTTGGTTTCTGTGGGACTCTCCTAGCCTGAGCTACAGGCCGATGAATGCGAAAATCATGATTTTCTAAATGGTCTTTTTCGTGATTCAAACAAAGTCGCACATGGTTGTACCAAAAAATTCAGCATGAAAATATCTTTAAAATTATTACCAACAATATTACTAAATTGTCTTAACTCGTGTTATTGCTCCAAGATCAATGTAGGATTTGACAGAGCCAGAGATTGTGGAATGGTTAGGGTTGATTGTTTCCCTTGATTTCACATTCAAATCGGTATGAGCCGTCTGCCGCGCTCTTTATTAAATACTCTCTATTACCCATCGACAAAGTAAACGTTTTTCAGACCTGTTTATTTATGTTTAAATTAAAAAAATGCATACAAGACCTTCCGTCTTCTTTTCACAATTTCTTCCGTATTACTTCGGACATTCACTCCTACCCCACAAGGCAAAGAGATCATTTTGAATTACCCTATTGTCGCACGTCCAAATATCAATCTTTCATCAAATTTAGAGGCCCTCATCTATGGAACTCCCTAGATGCCTCACTTAAATCCTCATTATCCTTACCAATATTCAAAAAACATCTTAAGAAATATCTTATTTTTTCGTCTCTGTAGATTTCATGTTTTACCTTGATGTGTTATATTTTCTTGTGTGTATTTGTTGTTGTATTGTTTATTTCTGTTTTCTGTGCAGTCTGTGTTTTTATTTTCTTTACTGCACAGCTGCCCCCCTTTGACAACTTCTAGATTTATGTTCTGTTCTTAATGAACTTTTAATATTTTAAACCAATAACCACTTCCTTTAGGAAAGGATTCCATATAAGCCCATAGGCTTCTTCCTTTCCTTGCATTATATTTTTGTTTCTTTTATATGTTGTCTATTTTTTTTATTACATGCTAAATAAACAAACCAAACCCTTCCCCAGGCTGATTTAGGAGGTGCCAGCGACTGTTGGATGACGGTAGGTTTCGGGGGTTGACGGACTTCAACCCCTGAACTCAGATGGTCTGGTATATAAAAGGATTGATCAAACCCAGGACCCGTTGTACCCACGGTATGGTGCGACCAATCCCGCTATATATCAGTGGAGCTTAACTCTGACCATTTGAGAAATAGTATTTGTACTGTGTTATCCCTTGGGTGGGAATAGCCTTTGGGAGGGAAGTGGAGTACTTAATCAGTTGGTATAGTGTATTGACGTGGCCTACTAAGCTCGGGTCCCCCATCCCATAAACCCGTAAGCTGTAGGTAGAACATTGCGTCAAGGGACTAAGCTATATCAAGTGATCACTTACTAATAGAGAAATCAGTCAAGGGAGGGTGCATTAAAGTGAGACTTTAACTTAGACTTCTCAAGTTGACTAATTACTTAACAATAGAGAAATCAGTCAAGGCAGGTTGCATTAAAGTGAGACTTTAACTTAGACTTGTCAAGTTGACTAATTACTTACCAATAGAGAAATCAGTCAAGGGAGGGTGCATTAAAGTGAGACTTTAACTTAGACTTGTCAAGTTGACTAATTACTTATCAATAGAGAAATCAGTCAAGGCAGGGTGCATTAAAATGAGACTTTAACTTAGACCACTAATTACTTTCGGGCAGTGCTCTGGACAGTTTGACATTTGCTTAGTTTGTAGGCAATTCTAATCTCTTGGTAGCATTTTTGCAAAGGCTGACTTTACAGCTTTTTCAGTCCTGGGCCACCCGCGCAGAACCTATCGGGTTGGGGTGTTAGGGTTGGGGTGTTAGGGTTGGGGTGTTAGGGTTGGGGTGTTAGGGTTGGGGTGTTAGGGTTGGGGTGTTAGGGTTGGGGTGTTAGGGTTGGGGTGTTAGGGTTGGGGTGTTAGGGTTGGGGTGTTAGGGTTGGGGTGTTAGGGTTGGGGTGTTAGGGTTGGGGTGTTAGGGTTGGGGTGTTAGGGTTGGGGTGTTAGGGTTGGGGTGTTAGGGTTGGGGTGTTAGGGTTGGGGTGTTAGGGTTGGGGTGTTAGGTTGGGTGTTAGGGTTGGGGTGTTAGGGTTGGGGTGTTAGGGTTGGGGTGTTAGGGTTGGGGTGTTAGGGTTGGGTGTTAGGGTTGGGGTGTTAGGGTTGGGGTGTTAGGGTTGGGGTGTTAGGGTTGGGGTGTTAGGGTTGGGGTGTTAGGGTTGGGGTGTTAGGGTTGGGGTGTTAGGGTTGGGGTGTTAGGGTTGGGGTGTTAGGGTTGGGGTGTTAGGGTTGGGGTGTTAGGGTTGGGGTGTTAGGGTTGGGGTGTTAGGGTTGGGGTGTTAGGGTTGGGGTGTTAGGGTTGGGGTGTTAGGGTTGGGGTGTTAGGGTTGGGTGTTAGGGTTGGGGTGTTAGGGTTGGGTGTTAGGGTTGGGGTGTTAGGGTTGGGGTGTTAGGGTTGGGG